>NW_013566952.1:4443-100915 GCF_000721755.1 Aureobasidium subglaciale EXF-2481 | reverse complement strand
CCCCCCCTCCAACCTCCGAAGAAAGATGGTAAAAACGAGAATACTGATGCCTCGAAAAAACAGCCAGGCTACTCAGCCGCCCTATCCCAAAACGCCTTTGGCGTAGGTCCCGGCGCCGGCGCCGGTCCCGCCTGCGGCACCTGCTGGAAACTGACCGCCCTGACCGATTCCTCCGGCAACAAGCTCTCCAACTCTGGAAACAGCATTGTAGTCCAAATCACCAATTTGTGTCCAGCGAATGGAAATCCTCTATGCTCTCAAAACGGCTTGGGAGGAACTAATCAATATGGTGCTAATTTGAACTTTGACCTTTGCTTGAATAGTGGTGCCAACACGGCTTTGTTTGGGAATTCGGGGGTTGGGTTGGCGGTGGGGAGTGCGGTGCAGGTTTCTTGTAGTCTGTGGAGTGGTACTGTTATCCGTTGAAGGGGGTTTTGTTGTGGCGTGGAGGGGGGCAGGTGGAGGGGAGGTATTGATGATGATATTCTGGCCTTTCATACTGTCGTTACCAGATATGGCCGTTAAAGGGATGAGCATATACTTTTCGAAAAGCAAAACTTGATCTATAAGAGAATGGCTGTGAGCAAATGGCTACCCACTGACTTCAGACTCATACTCACACTCTGTCTCTTGTACAATGTAAGCCAACCCTTCCTCCCAGCAGATCTTCCACCAAAAACTTATTGATAATCAAGCAAAAAGGCCATTCAAAGTAAGCACAAACAAGAAAAAAAAAATTCATTCTTTTCATATCCTCATAACTCATTAACCTCGTAATTACAAAAATTTCTCAAAATCCCGCCTGCCGTCTAGAGCTTCCCTCTGGGTACACCGCTCCAGCTGTACTCTTCGCCATTGCGAGCGTCAGATCAGGATCTTCAGTCTTCCAACCACCTTCATCTCTATCTTCCTGTTTCTGCGGCCACAAGATGTCCTTGAGAATGACTGCGCGGATCATCATGCAAAACACAAAGATCCAGCCGGCGACAAGAAGGCAAGTGAGTACACAGCCCAGGATGCGGATAGGGCGGCAATGATCAAGTGCACGTGCGACGGCAAAAGTCGCAGTCTGTGGAAATGCGTTAGTACAGGAGCCTTGGAAGGAAAAGGGGGAAAAAGGAGGAGAGAGAGGGTGCGCAAGAAAAAAAAGGCTTACCGTTAACCCACAATTGGGGAAAATGAACGAATACCACGTCAATGCGAATTGCAGCCTTCCATGCCTTACACAAGACCAATGCGCGCCGCAACTGACGATAAAGAAGAAGATCGCCAATCCCCACAGCCATATCCCCATCCAATTAGCCATGACAAGTGAGATGGTTCCAGCCATTTGTCCCACACCCATAAAGTTTTCAGGTATGCAGCCGGGGAGATTTTGGCCCATGGTGATGACACCAGCGATTGTGAAACCAGAGGGACCGACACTGATGAACATGCCGGGGCGAAGAGATTCTTTGGGCAGTTTTTGCGTCATGAGGCGGTAGAGGAATGCGGAGTAGACCATTAGGGACATCATGAAGCCTATACCTTGGAGGCAGAAGCCGCCTACTACGATGGGTAAGGCTGATTCCGGGGCTACTCGGGCGGATAGTTTGCCTGCGTGCGGACCGATGATGAGTAATGGGTATGCCGGGAAGATCCAAACTGATGCCAGTGGTTAGCAGCATTCTCGGAGGTGTAGAGCAGTCAGTTATACACACCTGGTGTCATGCGGGAAATGGTATATGTCTGGGTGGACCACATGACCAGGTAGATGCCGCATGTAAATGCCAGAGCCAGTCCACAGTATACCCAGAATAAAATGATCATTGTCCTCTCCAACCAGTATCCAGACTTTCCATTCCCAACAGCGAATTCGGTAATGTTTGTCAAGATGGTGCCCAGTGAAACGACGGAGGCTGGTACGAAGAGCGACTCGGTGGGATGCGTAAGAGAGGCTTTGAATGTTGACGGGAACCAGTAGAAGCGGAGGGATATCATTGTGACGTTGAAGCAGAACAAGACGAGATTGGTGAAGAAGAAGATGCTGCCAATTGCGTATTGGCCGGGAAAGTTATACGGCACTGCATCACATTGATCAGTCCTTTGTCAGGAAGCGAGACTGGTGACAAACATACCGACCAAGATGACATTCGCCAATTGTCCAGTAGCCATCGTCATTGTGAACCAGGTCCAGACAAAATGTCGTACACGCTCTCTGAGCGTCAAGAGCAGCTTGTTGCCATCGAGGTCATGTCCATTGGCTTGTGCAGAGTCGTCTAAACTTCTGTGTCGCTCCGGACTTCCAGGTAGAGGTGTGCCCGTTGCATAGGGTCTTTGCCAGGGAATGTTCAGGTTCGACTTTCCTGTCGACCACATATCCCCACGTTCAACATCATCGTCTCGGTCCTGCATATTCAGCGATGGCGTCTTGTGGTCCTGCGTCATCGCTTGCCGTCCATGATCCGATGTGTGTGCAAGGTCGACGTCGCGACGAAAGCCAGTATTAAAGATGAGAACAAGAGTAAAGAAGACAAGCAGGTCGTGTGCTACCTAAGTGGAATTCGGAAGTGTGGCACCGCTCCTTTCCCTTAGATCCGCGGGGACCCTTGGTTAAATCCTTGGTGACGAACAAACTGACTGGCCTTCCTCAAACGGTCGGCCGGTGGGCGTCCAAGTCTATTTCGTGACGTTGAGGGGCTCTTGGTCATGGACACAAGACGGGAACTTCGGACGATATATAAGCCATGGCAAGGTGTGATTGCGCGTACTTGCCGGATAGCCAGACATGCCCTATCTTGTCCTGCCTAAGCTCCCTGATCTCAAGCAAGACATTCGATGCATTGTGTGCTTGTCGGCTGCGACCGAGGGGTTAGTCAAAGTGGAGATAGAGTTACAACGACGCCAACCTCGTCACGTTATTTCCAGGTGCTGGGCGAAATTTATTCCCGATCACGACTGCAAGCTGACTCGTGAGAAACATCTGCCGAAGGATCTGTTGGCTCGCTGCAAAGTTTCTGCTTCCTGTCACATCGGATATTGAAGGCTTATCACGGTATGCACAAGGTCGTTGGGGTTGCGATTCAGTTGCTGTTTGATAAAATGGGTGCTTGACATCGCCAAGTTGAACAGTCGAAGCCTCAAGTTTGCTGCTTGAGGGGCGTTTGCCGATCACGACTTCTTCTCCACGGACCTCTTTCCGTCTGTGCTTTGTATCCTGCAGGCTGTGTGCTCGAGCATAACTCGCTCTTTTGCGAGTCCAAAGAAGGAGGATTACTATCTTCCAGGGAGAAAATCGATTTATACATCATGCCACGGCGATAAGCAGCGCTGCATACCAAGTCGCGCGCTCTACTTCGCCTGCACCAATTTTATTGTTGTTCCTACCTGGAGAATGGAGCGCAATACAGCAGAAAATCATGTTTGGCGGGCCGGATTCAGCTGCTTTGCTTCAAATCAAACTGGGAAGTCCGACGGCATGATCGACGCGAATCAGAGACCACTCTTGGTGTGTGAGAGGGAGCCGTGAAGGTGCTTCCACATGATGGTTTCATGACTGCCTGGTCGCTACTTCAATGTCTGATATCAAGGTTCCATCGATTGGTTGCTAGGCGTTGGCTCTTTCATGTGCAGCAGTCTGTGTCAGCGCGATTTTGCCGAACAGCAGATAGCATACCATGCCGATGTGTTGACGTGCTTCGTCATTCCCCTTTCTTCCAGATTGACGCCTGAGGATGCGAATTCTTGTTTCATTCTATCACCTACCTATCGACTGGCGAATGCTTTTGTGTTTGAGCTTGACTGCAGATAGCTCGATGCGGCGAGAGCTTCAGTCGGAGCTCCCCAAGAGATGACAAGCTTTCAGAGTCGCGCTGTTGTGCAAGAGAAGAGTCAAGGGGCCTCTCCGGTGCGTTCTGAGCATGTTGATGTCTGAGTCAAGAACGGTGGGTGGAGGGAAGGAGTAGATGGTAAATAGTCATATCGCTCACGTGCACCCCGCATGCCGGGCAGTGGCAGTCGGCGACTTTGATGGATGAACGCATACCAAAGCAGCAACAGCAACAAGTGCACGATTCGCAAAACAAGCCGTCCTCCGGCCATCTCGACAGGCGCTACAAGAACCCTTGGTAGATGCACAGCGCGGCATTCGCAGTGCGCTAAGGCAGCACCATGGCTCAAGCCTACCGCGATGCGCTAGATCGCACCGTCCACGACCTCAAGTCAAGGTACCGCGCCCCGCCCGTCAAGACATGGCACAGGCGAGCTGACTCTTTATGCTCCAGACGCGATGAGAAGAGACTGAGCGCGGCCGAGAGTCTCCTCCACGAAGTCGAAGCGGCACACAGAGGTAGCTGTCTGAAATGCTGACCGAAGCTCCCTGGCTGACCCGAGTCCGCCGCAGAACTGTCGTCTACCCAATTCACTCCCTACTACGTCGATGTCAACAAACGCATCGCCGACCTCATCCAGAATGGCACCGACACACACGAACGCATCGGAGGACTCTACGCCCTCTCGCAACTCATCGACTTCAAGGGCGACGATGCCGCTCAGAAGACGACGCGCTTCCACACGGTCCTCCGCAAGGTCATGACGGGCAACGACACGGCCGCCATGGTCGTCGCCGCAAAGACCCTCGGTCACCTCGTCTCTCCAGGAGGAACCCTCACCGCCGAACTCGTCGACGCCGAAGTCAAGGTCGCCCTCGAATGGCTCCAGATTGAGCGCAACGAAAACCGCCGCTTCTCGGCCGTCCTGAACCTGTACGAGCTTGCAAAGAGCTCGCCCACCCTCCTGCACGTATGGATCCCCGACATCTTCGAAGTCGTCTGGGTTGCCCTCCGCGACCCTAAGGTCATGATCCG
Organism: Aureobasidium subglaciale EXF-2481; assembly: GCF_000721755.1. Classification (NCBI taxonomy): domain Eukaryota; kingdom Fungi; phylum Ascomycota; class Dothideomycetes; order Dothideales; family Saccotheciaceae; genus Aureobasidium; species Aureobasidium subglaciale. Next base: position 96,071 of record NW_013566952.1, on the reverse strand, counting down.
CGAATCCGCCGCCAACACCATCAGCCAGTGTTTCGAAATCCTCATGGCCAGAGACCCACAGGCTCGCCAGAAGTGGTTGACAAGGACATACGAAGAGATAGACAAGGGCTTCCAACACAACACCGTCGAGGCCATTCACGGCTCGCTGCTCGCTCTCAAGGAGCTACTGCAAAAGGGAGGCATGTTCATGCACGGTCCACGCTACAAGGAAGCCTGCGAGCGCATTCTGTCATACCGCGAACACCGCGATCCGCTGATCCGTCGTGAGGTCATCTACATCATCCCCATCCTGGCAAGATACGCCCCGAAAGAGTTCTGCAATGGCTACATCCACCGCTCCATGTCACATCTCCAAGGCCTCCTCAAATCTCCCAAAGATCGCAACTTGTCCTTCATCGCCATCGGAAACGTCGCCAACGCTGTCGGCAGTCAGATTGCTCCCTACCTGGACAACATCCTCCTTCACATTCGCGAAGCTCTCAGTGTAAAAGCACGCATCAAGAACACCGATGAAGCCCCGATCTTCAAGTGTATCAGCATGATCTCCATCGCTGTCGGCCAGACACTGAGCAAGTACATGGAAGCTCTCTTAGACCCCATCTTTGCCTGTGGTCTGAGTGATGCTCTCACACAAGCACTTGTCGACATGGCACACTACATCCCTCCCGTCAAGCCCATCATCCAGGAAAAGCTCCTCGACCTGCTGAGCATTACTCTCTGCGGCAAGTCTTTCGTCCTGCCGGGCCACCCTAGTCATAGTACACCTCTTCCTCGCATCTTTACCCGAGAAATCAGAGATCAACAGGACCCTCAACACCTCGAAAACAAGGGACAGCAGATTGCCCTGGCCCTCTACACTCTGGGCAGCTTCGACTTCTCCGGCCATGTACTCAACGAATTCGTTAGAGACGTTGCTATTCGCTACGTTGAAGATGATGATGCTGAGATCCGCAAAGCTGCAGCTCTGACCTGCTGCCAACTATTTGTCAGAGATCCAATCGTCTACCAGACCAGCCACTACTCAATACAAGTCGTCAGCGATGTTATCGAAAAGCTTCTGACCGTCGGAGTCGCCGATGCTGAGGCCGAAATTCGCAGGACAGTACTGGCCTCACTCGACGCACGATTCGATCGCCATCTCGCAAAGGCGGAAAACGTCCGCACCCTTTTCCTTGCTCTGAACGACGAAATTTTTGGCATCAGAGAAGCTGCCATGACGATTATTGGTCGTCTGACTGCCGTCAACCCAGCATACATTTTCCCCTCACTCCGCAAAGTTTTGATTCAACTTCTCACAGAGATTGAATACTCCAACAATGTCCGTAACAAGGAGGAGAGTGCAAGACTGATCAGCCATCTTGTTGGAGCTTCATCCAAACTGATCAAGCCGTATGTTGATCCCATGATCACTGTACTCCTACCCAAAGCTCAAGATCCCAATCCTGACGTGGCATCTGCCACTTTGAAGGCCATTGGTGACCTGGCGACTGTGGGTGGCGACGAGATGGTCAAGTATGTCCCAGAGTTGATGAAGGTTATCATCGAGAGTCTTCAGGATTTGAGCTCTGCAAGCAAACGCCGAGCGGCCCTGAGGACGCTTGGACAACTCGCCAGCAATTCAGGCTACGTGATTGATCCATACATCGAACATCCTGAACTTCTGTCAATCCTGGTTCAGGTGGTCAAGAACGAGCCTCCAGGTGAATTGCGCAAGGAGACCATCCGACTGATGGGTATCCTTGGCGCTCTGGACCCATACAGACATCAGGTCATGGAACAGTCTTCCGAGAATCAGCTCGTCGCAGACTCGCAGACTGTCACTGATGTCGGACTGATTATGCAAGGAACCACACCTTCAAACGAAGAGTACTACCCTACAATTGTCATCAACACTCTTCTAGATTTGCTCAAGGAGCCTACACTGGCGCAACACCATGCCGCCGTGGTCGAGGCTGTGATGAGCATCTACAGGACCATGCGCCTGAAGTGTGTCAACTTCCTTGGCCTGGTGGTCCCAGGCATCCTTCTTGTCATTCGCACGTCACACCAGAATAACATTGAGAAGTACTTCAACAACCTCAGCGAGCTTGTGGAGATCGTCCGTCAACACATTAGACCTTATCTACCCGAGATCCTCGCAACAGTACAAGACTTCTGGGCAGACAATTCACCCTATCAGGCGACGATGCTTGCCCTTATCGAGTCTATTGCTCAGTCCCTCGAGGGCGAATTCAAAATCTACCTTGCAAACGTACTGCCACTCATGTTGGGCGTCCTGGACCATGATATCACTCCGAGACGTCTTCCTTCAGAACGAGTATTGCACGCTTTCCTCATCTTTGGTTCGAGTGCTGAAGAGTACATGCATCTGATCATTCCCGTCATCGTTCGCATGTTCGAGAAGCCAGGTCAACCTACTCACATCCGCAAGCTCGCCATCGAGACTATCGGTAAGCTCTCAAGACACGTCAACATCTCCGAGTTCGCTGCAAAGATTATCCACCCTCTCTCGCGAGTCTTGGGCGGCTCCGAGACTGGACTGAAGCAGACTGCCCTCGACACACTTTGTGCCCTCATCTTCCAGCTTGGTCCCGACTACATCCACTTCATCCCAACTGTGAACAAAATTCTTATCATGCACAAGGTCCCTCACACAAATTATGCTTTGATTGTCAGCAAGCTGCAAAAAGGTGAGCCTTTGCCGCAAGATCTAAGTCCAGACGAGCGATACAAAACTTCTGCTTCGGAAGAGGTACAAAGAGGTGTCGACAATCGCAAGCTCGCTGTCAACCAGCAGCATCTCAAGATTGCTTGGGCGGCAAACGCAAAATCGACCAAAGAGGATTGGCAAGAATGGATGAGACGTTTCAGTCTTGAGTTGCTCAAGGAGTCGCCACAAAACGCCCTCAGATCATGCTCGCAACTGGCCAGTTCCTATCCCCCTCTTGCAAGACAGCTGTTCAACTCTGCCTTTGTGTCGTGTTGGACAGAATTGTACGACCATTATCAGGAGTCTTTGGTCCGTTCAATCGAGACCGCTCTTACCTCACCGCACATCCCGCCTGAGATCTTGCAAGTCTTACTCAACTTAGCAGAATTCATGGAGCACGATGACAAGGCTTTACCCATCGATGTCCGTACTCTTGGTATGTATGCTGGCAAGTGTCATGCTTTCGCAAAGGCATTGCATTACAAAGAACTGGAGTTCAATGCCGAGCAAAATGCGAGCAACGTTGAGGCTCTGATCAGTATCAACAACCAGCTCCAGCAGACTGATGCCGCCTTCGGTATCTTGCGTAAGGCGCAGGGTTACGTGGACGTCCAGATGAAGGAGACATGGTTTGAGAAACTGCAGCGCTGGGAAGAAGCTCTTACTGCATACCAACGCCGTGAGCGTGACGAACCGGACTCATTCGAGGTCATCATGGGTAAGATGCGCTGTCTTCATGCCCTTGGTGAGTGGGAAGTACTTTCCTCACTTGCACAAGAGAAATGGATGCATGCCTCGTCAGAAAATCGCAAGTCTATCGCCGCTCTGGCCGCTGCCGCTGCTTGGGGAATGGGCCAATGGGAGCTCATGGACGGATATTTGTCTGTCATGAAGCTGCACTCACCCGATCGATCGTTCTTCGGTGCCATTCTCTCCATTCATCGCAACCAATTCGACGACGCGCAACTGCACATCAATAAGGCCAGAGAGGGTCTGGACACAGAACTGAGTGCACTTCTTGGCGAGTCGTACACACGTGCATACAGTGTGATTGTACGTGTACAGATGCTTGCGGAGCTGGAAGAAATCATTGCATACAAGCAGAGCTCAAGCGACCCTCACAAGCAGGAACGTATGCGTCTCACTTGGACCAAACGTCTCAAGGGATGCCAAAAGAACGTCGAAGTCTGGCAGCGTATGCTCAAAGTTCGTGCCTTGGTCATCTCACCACCAGAGAACGCCGAGATGTACATCAAATTTGCAAGCATTTGCCGTAAAGCACAAAGGAACGGCTTGGCCGAGAAGTCACTGAACTCTCTGCTTGGCTGGCAAGGTAGTCTTATGACCCCTGAAGGTCAAGAGCGTACTCTTCAGGCACCCTACCCTGTACAATACGCCGTCTACAAGTACATGTGGTCGAATGGGTACTCTTCGGGTGCTTTGACTGGTCTCAGAGACTTCACCGAAAGACTGCGTATCGATCACGAGCAGAGAACACTAGCAGTTACGAATCCTGGCGCTAACGGTATGAATGGCATGAACGGTACAAACGGTGTCAATGGCACACAATTTCCAGCAGCTGGAGTCAGCCCTCAAATTTCCGAAAAGGATGTGGCTCAACTTGCGGACTGGCAGAAACTACTTGCTAGATGCTACCTTAAGCAAGGTGACTGGCTTACTCTGCAAATGCGTGGCGAATGGGACGCTCACCGAGTACATGAGATAAGATCTTCTTACAAGGCAGCGACCCACTATAACCAAGACTGGTACAAGGCATGGCATGCTTGGGCTTTGGCCAACTTTGAAGTCGTCACCGCACTCACAGCGAACAAGGACAGAGGAGAAGCCGACGGCATGCAACGAAGATACATTCATGACTATGTCGTTCCTGCCATACAGGGTTTCTTCAAATCGATCGCACTATCATCCTCTAGTTCATTGCAAGACACTCTACGTCTCTTGACGTTGTGGTTCAATCATGGCGAGCACCAGGAAGTCACTTCGGCAGTCACCCAAGGTGTCACCACTGTCAGCGTTGATACATGGCTCGAAGTCATCCCTCAATTGATTGCACGTATCAATCAACCCAACAGACTCGTGAAAGAATCGATCCACCATTTGTTGTGCGAAGTTGGACGAGCTCACCCTCAAGCCCTCGTATACCCTTTGACGGTCTCCATCAAGTCAGAGGATAGGGACCGTTCAAAGGCTGCAAAGAATATTATGACTGCCATGGAGCAGCACAGCCCGAACCTTTGCAGACAAGCAGATGTGGTCAGTCACGAGTTGATCCGTATTGCCGTGCTTTGGCATGAGCAATGGCATGAGGGTCTTGAAGAAGCATCAAGATTGTACTTTGGTGACCACGATATCGATGGTATGCTTCGTACTCTTGAGCCACTTCACCGCATGCTTGACGAGGGCCCTGAAACTTTGAGAGAAATATCATTCATTCAGAGCTTCGGACGTGATCTTGCAGAAGCCAGAGACTGGTGCAACAACTTCAAGCGTACGAACGAAGTTGGTGACCTCAACCAAGCTTGGGATCTTTACTACGGCGTGTTCAAGAGGATCGCTAGACAATTACCACAGCTTGCCAATCTCGAGCTGCAGTATGTGTCGCCCAAGCTCAAGAACGTCCATGATCTCGAGCTTGCTCTGCCTGGAACATATAAGAGTGGCAAGGAGATCATCCGCATTCTCTCGTTCGATCCCTCGTCGACAGTCATTCAATCCAAGCAACGACCAAGGAAACTTACCCTGACTGGCAGCGACGGTGGCACCTACCAATACTTACTCAAGGGCCACGAAGATATTCGCCAAGACGAGCGTGTCATGCAACTGTTCGGCCTGGTCAACACTTTGCTATCGCATGATCCAGAGTCACTGAAGCGTCACCTGAATATCCAACGCTACGCAGCCATTCCTCTTTCGACACAATCAGGTCTTCTTGGGTGGGTGCCTAATAGCGATACTCTCCATGTCCTCATACGAGACTACCGTGAGAGTCGTAAGATCCTCCTCAACATTGAACATCGTATCATGCTCCAGATGGCACCCGACTATGACAATCTCACCCTCATGCAGAAGGTCGAAGTCTTTGGCTATGCTCTAGATAACACCACCGGCCAGGATCTTTATCGCGTCCTGTGGTTGAAGAGTAAGAGTTCGGAAGCATGGCTTGAGCGTCGCACAAACTACACCCGCTCTCTTGCCGTCATGTCCATGGTCGGCTACATTCTCGGTCTCGGCGATCGTCATCCTTCCAACCTCATGCTCGACCGCAACACCGGCAAAATCATCCATATCGATTTCGGTGACTGTTTCGAAGTCGCCATGCACCGCGAGAAATACCCCGAACGTGTGCCCTTCCGTCTTACCCGTATGCTCACTTTCGCAATGGAGGTGTCTAATATCGAGGGAAGCTTCCGCACTACCTGCGAGCATACTATGCGTGTCCTTCGCGAGAACAAAGAGTCACTCATCGCCGTGCTCGAAGCCTTTATCCATGACCCTCTTCTCACATGGCGCCTTGGCAACAAAAACTCACCACCCGAGCCTTCTTTCCCATCTGAGCGTCGCACATCCATCATTGGTGAACTTGACTCTGCACCGAGAAGTACACCCGGAGGACGTAAGCGTTCACCCCCCGGCGGCGAAGAAATCCCCACCGAAGGCAAAGAAGTGCAGAATGCTAGAGCATTGCAGGTTCTTGCTCGCGTCAAGGAAAAGCTCACGGGTCGGGATTTCAAAAAGGATGTCGAATTGGCTATTGAGGAGCAAGTTGAGAAATTGCTTTCCGAGGCTACGAACCTGGAGAATTTGTGTCAGCATTATGGTGGTTGGTGCAGTTTCTGGTAGTTTGCACAGAAAGGAAGGAAGGTGGTGGGGTTTTGGGGCATGTGGGTTCGTCTTTTTCTTTCTCGTATGCATAGCGGTGGCGTTTTATGGGGTTTGCTTTCTTCCTTTCTTACCTTTTATAGGACTTGTTGTACGTTCTATATAACTTGGGAGAATCTTATGGTGTTGTCAATCCTATCTCGAGTACTCGATTATTTTGGATATGGGCTTGCGTATAGTCTAAAAACGGCACTTGTATCTTTTGCGCGTCTACCACCTTATAAATCTGCCACATATGTAGTCACTGCACACGGGTTGTTACTGCAGAAGCAACAGTGCAGTGCAAACCAAGACAAGGGGCATCGAGTTTAACTGTCGGAAAATCCGTCATTAGCATTTACTTTGAACTTGCATACCTAATTTCTGATGTTACACATACACTTTCAATATCGCACAAACTTGATCAACAGAGTTCATTGCGTGCTAAAAGGAAGCAGAACTTGGCGAAACGTTTCTCGTCCTCTCTCACCACTCCTCCATGTGAAAGCCGGAGGTCTCGGAGGGGCTATGACGACACAAACCCCGCCAAGACCAAGCCACAAAGGTTCAAACCTCACACCTCCACGTTGCGATGCGTGACAGGGTCTCTGTTTCTCTTCAGATCGACAAACGATTGCAAAAAGTCAAAGGGCGAGAAGCTCTTGTTGTTGCCATGCCCTTGTGTATGCTCAGGCGGATTTGGCGCCGAGATGTTGTGCACAAGGTTGGAAAGCAAGATGGGAGAGAGGGCGCCGAGTTTTTTGGCAGCTTGGCCTACGGCATTATCTTGTGAGAGACCGTTTGTGCTTTGTGGTACTGTAAGTCTTGGGGTGTCGAGGGTTTTGGGCTTGGAATGGTCAGCATATATGGGGGCAACTGCGTCCTTTGTTTGTGAGGAAGGTCGTTTTGCTACGCTACGCTGTGCTGGAATCTGTTTCTATCCTCAGTTGCTGTATTCTTGTTCACCCTTGGCTTCACAGCAGCACTTGACGATCAAGGAGTTATGGACCCCAATGTCAAGTATTTGACGGATGAGGAGATTGACCAGTTCTTGAAAGAACTCGACACTGATAATGATGGACTGATCGAATACTATGAGGTAGAGGCGAAACTAGACGAAGTAACACGAGAGATTGGTAAGCTGGGCAACGAATACAAGTGATGAGTCGTCTCTAACCTAGGTTCAGCACCCGAGCCGGCAGAACACAATCTTCATCATGAGGATCGCTCTGACAAACGACATCAATTCCTACGAGGCTTCATGGGCACAAACGAAAACCACGTTCCAATCACTGAATTCAAGCGAATAGTACAGTCATGGCAAATTCCATCCATGGAGCAAGAGAAGAAAGAGGAGGACGAACAAGCAGACTTTGTCAAGAAAATGTCCTACGCACGACGAGCACGCGCGTACTGGGAAGTCCATGGACCAGAATATGGCTTTCTTGCCATTGTTGTCTCCATGCAACTTGCCTTCGGTATCTGGCAGCTGGTCAAGTACCTCACAACATCGCCTTACCGGGAGACTTTTGGCTGGGGTGTTGTGCTGGCCAAGACATCTGCTGGAGTGCTGTATCCGACCATGTTCTTCTTGGTACTTTCCATGTGTCGCTGGTTGAGTACTGCTCTTCGCCGCTTCTACTGGATTTCAAGATTCGTCAATTGGGACCTCTCGCAGGCGTTCCATATCAAGATGTCGATTGTCGCATTGGTCTTTGCCTCTCTTCACGCCATTGGTCATCTTACCGGAAGCATGCTTTATGCTAGTAGACCTGCCCAACAGGATGAAGTGGCTGCTTTCCTCGGTCCGGGTGCGGTACCGCGACCTTATGTTGCTTGGATAAGGTCTCTCCCTGGCTGGACTGGCCTCGTCATCTTTGGCTTGTTCTGGATCATCGGTGCGACAAGTCTGCCTGTGGTTCGCCGTAAATCATACGAAGTCTTCCAGCTTGGACACTTGCTGATGTTTCCCATCTTCGCTTTCCTCATGGCTCACGGTACTGTCGGCTACCTTCAATGGCCCATGATGGGCTACTTTTTGGCATTCCCAGTGCTCTTAGTCCTGGTAGAGCGAATCGTCAGGACTTGCAATGGATTCTCGCCTCTTTCGGCGTACTTGGAGGTACTTGACAAGGAGACTGTGTGTATCACCGTTATGATGCCTGCGTCTCGCAACTTTGACTACCGCGCTGGTCAATACGTCTTGCTGCAGGTACCAGAACTTAGTCGCTGGCAATGGCATCCCTTCACCATCTCGACATGCATTGGCAACGAACTACAGCTGCACATCAAGACAGATGGTAACTGGACAGGCAAGCTCCGCAAATTAGGTACTTCTCAAGAACCCACCAAGGTCAAAATCGGCATCGACGGACCTTACGGAGCTCCCGCCCAACGCTTCTACGACTTCGACCAGACCATCATCGTCGGCGCTGGCATTGGCGTCACACCTTTCTCAGGTATCCTCACAGACTTACAGATGAGAGAAGAGCAACGTCTCGGCACCAAAAAATGGCGTCCATCTCCATACCAAAAAGCCGCAGACTCACGCCGCACTTCCCGCCAACTGAGTCGCCAAACCACCGAAATCGCCAGTGACGGCGAAAAGACAGAAGCCTCCACACCAATCTCCGAAGAACCTACCACGATACTAAAAAAGCACGAACTACCCCACCAAGCACAAAGCTCAAACACCACAGACATGTCCTCCTACGACCTCGCCACCTACAAACGCGTAGACTTCCACTGGATGGTACGAGACAGAAATAACCTCCTCTGGTTCTCCGACCTCTTGAATTACATCTACGCCACCTCATCCCAAGACCGCACTGCCCACCACACAAACATAGATTTCCGCATCACCACCCATGTGACCCAAAAACGTAAAGGCATCTCCACACACGTATTCCGCTGGCTACTCGAAAAACACCGTACCCCTGAACACCCAGAGTCTCCGATTACTGGCCTCATCAATCCTACGCATTTCGGACGTCCGGATATGAAAATGATTATGGATACGCATTACGAGGACATGTGCACTTTGCTGGCTGAAAAGAAGAAAATGTGCCCAGGGGATAAGAAGAAGAGTGAAGAGTTGAGGGATGGATTTAAAGTGGGTGTTTTCTTTTGTGGTGCGCCGGTTGTGGGTTATCAATTGGCGGATAGGTGTAGAGCATTGACTGCGAGGGGGAGGGAGGACAAGACGTTTATCGAGTATCATTTCATGATGGAAGTATTTGGTTAGATATTTTTCTTTTTTTGAAACGATTGTGGTTTTTTTTTTACTTCCAACAGTTCAAACTGCTGATTTGAAGGGGGAAAAATGATTCTTTTTGATACAAAAGATTTCATTGTCAACTGATAGCGTTGATTACTTCTTGTAGTGTCTTGTTTAATTCGAGTTCGAGCCTTTTGATGTCCTGGCTCATGTTATCGTGCAGTAGCATATGTTCTCTCTAGCAGACTGGCCACACTAGTCGAGAAATTGGCAATCAATTGCTTGATCAAATGCGTCATCAAAAATATCTGGGACCATGGCGACATCAGTGATTGTACACGGGAGGATGGGGGAGGAGTAGGAGGAGATGGAGAAGGAAAATGCGAAAAGAAAAAGCAAACGCAGTTGCAATCGATGATGTCAACAGATGCCATCGCGATCGATGCGTTTCTTGACCCGCGCTGGAGGCCGATCCTGCGGATACGATGGCGGGGGCTTGTGTACCAGGGTTCTGCCAGGGTCATACCATAAACGAAGGCTGTGGACACTGTCGACGACATTACACAATCACCACGATGTCTGTACTTGGTCTAAAGGCGCATACAAAGTGAGAGCATGTTCAGTCCCATGTCAGACGATATTCGTTATCGTTACATGACTTGGACAAGTAGTAACGATCATATACGTGTTTCGAGAAATGCTTCGTCAAGGACGCGGTATGCACTCGTGCCAGAAGTCACCCATCTTCGCAGCGTCTGGAAAATCTACCAATGACGACATATAGAACACGTACTGACGCGTTGAAAACTTCCTTGCTCGTTTCACGCATCATTCATCGGTGCAAGTCGTGTCGCAGCAACCTGCGGGCTGTGCTTTGGACCACGGTGGATTTTCGACGATGGCTCGGAGAGTTCTCCGACTATGGTGGAAACCCACGCAGTCGCATCATCGCCATACGGCCCTCACGCAAGATCTTGACACAAGTTGACAGCTACGTAACATCCTTCTTCTGCAGAAGCTTGGTGGACTAGTGGTGTAACCGCAAGTATGAAAGTCCTCTGTCTCCATGGAGCAGGTACCAGCGCTCTTGTAAGTCACGGCCCGGGTACAAACCAAACTTACATGGCTGAGACCAGCAACAGATCCTTGAACGGCAACTAGGTACAACCCTGTGAACTACCACACAGAGAGTCATGCTGAGATGGCGTGTTAGCAAGCATCACGCGTTACCTCGTGTTCATAGATGGTGATTTCGATGCGATTCCTGCACCTGATAAACATCTCGAGCTGGGTATGACTGCCTGTAACTGATAAGAAGAGCCAGGTATCGCAAGACTGTATCCTGAGCCATACTGCTCGTTTTACGATTGGAATTCCTATGCACCGAGCTCTCCCTTGTCGACTCTGCTTGAGGCACACGAGCGTCTCGACGAAGTTCTGCAGCCAGAATCCGAAGGCGGGTTGGGATCACTCGAGGGGATCATTGGTTTCAGCCAGGGAGCTGCTCTGGCGGCATCCTATCTACTCTACAACAACTCAAATCCACCGGTCCGTTTCGCCGTCTTCATATGTGGAACGAGACCACGGGAGATCACTGGCCGGCGGCGGATAGAGTGCTCGGAGCTCGCCCAAACAGATTTTACCTGGACGGACGCACGATCTCAAACTTGTCTCTCTGTGGCAGATCAGCATCCCTACGGCGCACATACATGGCAAGAATGGCCAGTGGCTTGATGACAGTCGCCAGCTATCTGCTATGTGCGAGCCGCGATGTCCATCACTTGGGAACAGGGTCGACGTTATCTCGTGGCCTTTGGACGCCGTCAACCTGTACATGCATCCTTGGTATGGGAACGTCCGAGAGAGAATTAAAAGCACGGAAGACAGGCAAGGCGACTAGACACAGTAGATAGTGTGAAAGATTAGATCAAGCGCACATATCAGCAGACAACGACCGAAAGCACTAGATGCTAGAGGCCTGATCTTGCCGTAGCCGAACATAGTACGTTGCGTGGACTGTACCGGATTCAGGCCACCAGGAGATGTTGCTTGTAGGATTTAGAACGTGGCGAAGTGGTGGGAACAGAAGGGTCTTATCGGAGGTTCTCAGATGATGCCATGCTCCGGGCTTGGCCGGCTGAAGTGGCCCGTGACGCGCTCACGACACTCTCCAGGTAGGTGTCGTTCTTCGATAGTCTCGTCTTCCCTGACATGAGTCACAAACCTGTGGCATTCTGCCACTCTCCTTGCCAGCCGTACCATGGCCAACCTGCCGGCAACATAGAAGACTTAGGAAACGGATGTGAATCGCAAGCTCCAGGTTCGTGGCATTCGAGGTCACAGAGTCCGTAGGTCCGGCAGTAGCAGTCTCTTGCCTTAGGACAATGGACAGCTTTTTTACCATACAAGACTGATGGTCATGGTCAGCTTAGCCTGTTTCCTTGTGCAGAAGGTGGAAAGTGATCCTACCGTGCCACATATACTCAAATATTCTTCCACTGATGCTGCTCTCCAGCTCCGTCTCCGCCAGCCATCGTCGAAACCTCTCGTAATCTTCCAACGGCCGCTTCAGGACTTGCTGTCTTGAGACAGCGTATTGCGCACAGCAACCGACACCGACATCTTCTGGTACCGTAAGTTCAGGGAGGAGTTCCCTGAAAGCACCTGCAAAGAACGGGCCTGTCCGCATGCCGAATTTGTCCGACAAGGCTCCGACGGAAGCCTCGTGAGGTCGTATCTCAGACGGACAACCTGGTCTCCACGCGCACCTCAGATTCACGTATCCCTGCTTCTGGATATACAATAACTGCAGCCTGGACAAGGCTCGAGCATTGTCGTATAATGGATCATCGTTGTGCCATTGGTAGCGAGCTGCGTGCAAGAAGATGACAATATCCGGTAACAAGTGGTAGTTGTCAATGACGTAGGTGAGGTATACCATTGCCTCATGTCCTTTCGTATGGTTCCCGACAGGATAGATGTTGTGGCCCCAGGACGGGAAGAATGCAGCAAGCCATTCGGTGTCATCTGTCGCCTGAGATGCAACCACAGTCGCCACGTGTAGTGAGGCCTTAGCCTGGTCCTGCTGCTCACGGTATTGCCACGTCGGGATGAGATTTCGAAACTGTGTGAATGTGCTCGTATAGATGAAGGTGATGATCAGGAGGATGAATGTAGCACTGCAGTACGCCAAGCGGCGTGTGACCTTCATCGTCTTTCTCAGCAGTTTCTCACTGCGCCCTGGACGCTCTCCATGTCACTTCGTTTTTGACAGCGCAGGCTTGAGCGGGACTATGAACCGTTCCATCTCGGAAGGATTCAGGACATATCGGTCGAAGAGTACGCAAGACTGTGACGGCATTTCCACATGACAGTCCCAGAAATCGTGATGCTTGCCTGCTACGGCCGTATCTCGAAAGCTTATTCAGACTTTGAGCTGAGCATCCACGTTTCGAAGGTGCGACTTGCCTCGCTAGGCCGAGATCAGCTTTCCTATCGGTTAAACACGCCATTAAACAGCGACACTTGCAGAGAGCTTCATCCAGTCATTATACACCTTGCCCTCTCATTTTCCACCTTTCTTTTTCCTCCTTGCTACTTTGTACACCTGCCGCATTGGGCCTAAGGTTCGTAGCGGCTCGGCAGTAGATCAGTGGAGTACTACTTATAATACTGCCGCACCACGCCGATCACCTTACGCATTAGGCCTGTTCACAAGGTGGAAAACCAGTGTACACCTTCGCGCCGTTACCTTCCCAATGCGGCAAGTCAAAGGTTTAAAATGAAGGTGGAAAACGGCAGGGCAAGGTGTCTATTGACAGTTCACGCGTCCACGTGTGACCACTTCACGCCATCCGTGTAGGACTCGCCGGGGATCCTGTAGGTCTTCCGTGCGCTCACAACGCGTAAAGGGCAAGAGGGAGGTGCATTATCGCATCACCACAGGAGGTATGCACGGACTTGTCATCTCATTGGTATACTCCGTATAATTACTGCGCGCCGAGCGTCCGTCATCGCGAAGGTCCAAGCTCAAACGCCGCTCACAATCTGCGCTTGCTGTTCATGGTCCTCGATCGACGACGTTGATGGCCACGACTCAGACCAAATTCTCATACACGACCACTCATCCGACATCCAGTACCTCCTGGAATATCTTGAATCCTGGACAGGTAGCACGCCGCCGCCGCTTTAGTCAATCTCAGGGATGATATATACCATCTTCAGGCTGCTGCGGCCCGAAGTCATTCACAAGCGAGTTCATTCCTGCTCCAACGCGAAAGCTACAGTAAGAAATGCAAGATGTGATATTGATTGTTTACAGTGGAAGAGCAGGTTGCTCGTGGTCGCCAGTCATTTTACGATGTGACTTCAAGACCTTACCAAATGCGTCATCGAGAATCTGCAGACCCTCCTTGATCTCATCGCTAGATACAGTGACGGGTGGTGCTAATCTGAAGACACCACCCATGCCAGGAAGGTTCACAATGTTACATGAGAGACCGAGAGCCATGGCCATGTCAGATACTGCTTGGCCGATATCGAGACCAGGCGCCTTGGTCTCGGGATCTGAGATGATTTCGATGCCTTGGAAGAGGCCACGTCCTCGGACATCTCCGATACACCAGTACTTCTTCTTGAGCTCCTCAAGACCTGCCCGAAGTTGATTGCCCCTCTCGCGAGCGCGTTCACAAATGTTATCGCGCACCACAATCTCGAGAACTTTATCCCCGACTGCTGCTGTGAGAGGGTCGTTCAAATGTGTGGTGAGCCACAAGAAGTGTGCCTCGCGACACTTCCTCTCGATCTCGGCTGTAGTCGTCACAGACGCTAGGGGCAGGCCACAACCTAGCGTTTTGGAGAGTGCTAGAATGTCTGGCACAATACCATCTCTCTGGAAGGCGAACATCTGTCCAGTACGTCCGACACCGGTTTGCGCTTCATCCATGATAAGGAGCATGTCTCTCTTCTTGCATTCTTCAGCCATACGCTTAAGATACCCGATGGGAGGGTCCAGGATACCACCGGTGGAGAGTATTGGCTCCATGATGAATGCAGCCAAAGATCCAACGCTTTGCCGGTCGATCATTGCCCAGCCAAAGTCCATTTCAGTCTCCCAATCATAAGACCCATCGGCTTTCTTGAATGGTGAGCGGTAAGGGTATGGTGCGGGAAACGCTAGTTGACCAGGCATTGCCGGTCCGCCAAATTTGCGTCCTGCTGAATATGTGGCAGATCCAGCTCCTGAAGTAAGTCCATGGTAGCTAGCCGTGAAAGCAACAATCTCGAATTTTCCCGTGTAGCATTTTGCGATCTTGATGGCGGCCTCGGTCGACTCAGAGCCTGTATTGAGGAAGAAAGATTTCTCCAGAGGTGCAGGAAGCAAACTGGCCAAGCGTACAGCTAGATTGACAACTGGCTGAGTAACCATGTTACTGAGCAGATGATCGAGCTCGCCGACATAACTTCGGACGACTTCGACAATTTCGGGATGAGAGTGTCCAAGAAGAGAACTCATCTGACCAGAGGTAAAATCTAGGATCGATCTACCATCCGCATCGTAGAGTCTTGTGCCTTGGGCCTTGGTGATGATGACTGGTGAGAACGGAACACCAGTATGCATGAGATGCTTGTTGGCATTGTCCCAGAATGTGCTTTCGGCAGACGATTCGGTCTTGGAGATCATTCTGGAGCAGCAGTAAATAAATGATTGGAGAGAGTAGTAGTTGCCAGGAGATTTGAACAGTATCAAATGGAGGATCGGCTCACATATTACTTAAACCATCGGAATTGGAAGCTGTGCAATCGCCGCGGGGTTGATCGGTTTCCCGCGGGAAACTTGGGCGCGGAAAAGTCGACACTTTGCCTATCGGAGTGCTGCTACTCAGGCTACATTCTCTGACGCGGGGATAGAATGATACGATTGTTGCGCGTGTACGATAACAGCAACGGTCTATAGAGATAGGCAGGTGGAAGAACGTGCGAAGGCCCTGAATGGAGAGAGTGTCCTCTTGAATAGATTGTCCAGGTGTGGGGTTTTGCGAAGCCCGCCCCGAGGCCGCAAGTTGAAAGTCGCGGCGGGTTGAGGGTCGGCCATATTTGACCCTTTCTTTTGTTGTGACTGTCAATCTACTGAAAAGCTGTCATGCAAACGTCAAACCAAGGCAGGCCCTATCGCTCACATCTTAAACCCGCCTGCCATGCCTGTCGTCGCCGTAAGTCTCGTTGTACAACAACGGAATCTTCTGCTGCGTGTTTGATGTGTCAAGTCCATGGTTCACCATGTGTCTTTGTCGACGACGATCAGACACGGCGACGAAAGGTGCCTCCTCCGCGAGGTCGTGCTATAGGCCATGCGGATGACACTGAGAACAATATCGACCAACCCGATTATTCTACGTCGCTGTCAATCTCTCAGCCAACTCATGTTTCCGACACTGCTTTGCTCCAAGATCGGGCTCATCAGCGAATTCCAGTAGCACTGGTAGACCCAGCTAGTCAGCGCTCTTCAACCGTATCTCGACCGAGTGAGGAAGCCAGTATGAGTGCCATGCTCGCAGCATCGGGCGACTCCAGTCCGCATATTATCAGTCCTGCGATGGTCGACGATAACCAAGAGCTCGATAGCTATCTTTCAAATGGTTCGGCTGTTGGGATCCGCAAGATCACACGAGCTTCGTCGACCAACGCAAGTATGGGCTCACCTTCGAGACATGTCCTGTTCAACACTGTTCTGAGGAAACCGCTCGGCATCCAGGCTAGGCAATCTGTAGCCGATGGCAAGCTCGAAGTAATCGAGAAGCTGCTCGAGCCACACTTGGTGGACTTGGTTGATCTGCAGGTCTTTCATGCTTTGCAGAAACAAGACAAAACGCTAACAAGACTTAGGTTCTTTGAACACGCCAATGTTTGCTTTCCCATACTAGATGAGATCTCATTTCGACGTACGTACTCTGAGCACAAAGATCGGCTCTCTGCCGCTCTGCTAGCCAATCTGTATGCAAATGCAATGACTTATTGGAACAACTCACCACGACTGCGCCCCTGCCATTCCCCAGACCACCGCTACCTATGGGTGCAAGCCAATGAGGCCCTCCACTCGGAGCTTTTTCTATCTCCTGGTATCTCAACTGTCATATCTATCATACTGAACGTCCATGGTAGACCAAGCACTTCCATGTTTGGCAACGGAGGGATGGTGGGAACGGCTGTGGCCCTTTCAAACTCTCTGGGTCTCAATCGGGATTGTTCAGCGTGGGATATCAGTCCTGGAGAAAAAGCTTTGCGCTCCCGAATTTGGTCGACCGTTGTGCTTATGGACCGATGGTACGTGATAAAATGAATGACCATACTGATGTGCGATACTGATTCGATCGCAGGACAAGTCTCGCCTATGGCACACCACTATTAGTCCACCGCACCCAATACGATGTCCCTGTACCAAGCACAGAGTTGCTCGCATACTATCCTGTATCGAGTATACAGCTCGCTGGTCTGTCTGTTTTCACCGCCCTCTTGACACTCACAGATGTCTTGTCGCAGTATCTCGAGCACATGTACCGAATTTCAAGATCTGCTGCCAATGATCGGTCACCAACATCGCCCTTCAATCTCGAATCGCTCCTGCTAGATTGGGAAGATACTTTGCCAGATGACATACGTCGACTTGTGATTCGAGGAAACGATCTCGGTCGTGCGGGAGCAGGCAACCTCAGACTTTCCTACCTCGCAGTCAAGCTTTTACTCCGCCGTATCTTGCGCGATGCGACCAATCTGCCACCAGACCATGAGAGCGTTGTTCAAGCTCGCATTCAAACGCAGAGAGTCGCCGAGGAGATAGTGTTGCATGTGCAGGAACTGCAACGTCCTCACCTCAGGGGTTTTTGGATGCCGACGAACGGCTTCACTCTTACTTCGGCGACCTTGTTCCTGCTAAGAGACGCGCTGAAAGTTACCAACAGGACCAGTAATACATCGCTCAAACTGGCCAAAGACATGATAGCAGGTCTCCAAACTCATCGCAATAATGAAGCTTGGGATCTAGCAGACGATTGCCTGGCAAATTGTACAGACATGACTGACATAATTACGGCTCGGATGAATCGTGAATCACCTGGGATCACTGATGCTCAGACTCATCTCGACAACGATTTCCTCATGTTTAACGACGTAACTTTGAGCTATCCCAGTGCGTTTGACTTTGATCTCGAGGACTTTCAACTAGACGAAAGTACATACCAATGATCTGGGTGACGTCCGTAACACTGCTTCGGTACATCACGACCACCATCGGCAGAGGGAGACTAAATCTGGAATGAGAAGAGCGCCCTTAGGCTTCGGTCGCGTTGACCCGCGCGGACTGGCTTTGGCATCGCTCACAATCCCACCAGAGAAGGAATCAGTCATCTTTTTCGTATCAGTGTCCGGTCGATTGTTACCACACTATAAGACTCAAAGCCGTAACTTCGAATCCGAGTTTGCTACTAGATCAACACAAGGAAATGTTGCTCTGCCAGATGACAACGCGATTCCCTTCATGGCTTTATCACAACATCCGAGGACTGAATGAGCATGCTTAAAGCAAGAATTGTGAGGGAGTCTGTGCGAGTCATTTGCCCTTAGTGTAGGTCTCATAACGCCGAGCGGCATCAATCAGATAAAAGCTTATTTTTGGTTTGATGATTATCCTGCACATTTACATGTCAAGGGTACAATGGTAGTAAGTACCAGGAAGCTTGTCTCTGAAAGACTGGGTTGGAAGTGACTATCATTTCCAACGCGATACTTCTTTCACTCACAAGACAAGCAGAATCTCGCTTTCACTGACATGCAGTCCTACCTTCTCAGAGCTTAAGGCTCAGATCCTTAATATGTGTCTTGAAGAATCGATGATGGCGTACTTGAATCTGACATATGCCCAGACAACTTTTCTATCACTCACCCTGATGAGAAGGGACCCAAAATCCTTGTCACTTGCAACGAGATCGGCGGTAGAGCTACCTACGGTGCCATGATCTTTACCGACTCTGAGCTCTACTTCTGGTCTGAGGGTCACAGCAGCGTGGCCGTCGCTGTGGAGCAGCTCCTTGTCGTCGGTTCCGCCAGGCTCAATGAGATTATTTCTGTCAACGATCATCGTCGGTGCCACTAGGCTTAGTGAGATTGTTTCTATCAAGGAAGGATTGCGCCTCCGTCGTTTCAAGACTTGAGGGCGGGGTTCACAGCTCACGTTGAACAAGAAGCAGCAAAGAAAGCGGGCACATGGAGCATCTTGGGAACCGTGACTGCTGCCAATTCTCATGATCGTAGTCGTGTTCATCTTGGAGGTGTGAAGAGGAGCATTTCCTTCACGGAAGCGAACGCCAGTTAGGAGAGAGCTTGATGGAGATGGGCCGCTTCAACAACGCGCCTTCCTTGTCAGCTGAATCTTTGTCTCCGTTGAGCAGCCACTTGTTGAACGTATGTCAGTACTCGAGAAGAACTTTGCCTTTCCATAGCCCCATATCGTTGGCTGATGTAATGAAGAAATAGATGGGAAAAAGGATTTTTATGATCTCGGTAGAGGTGATCTTGTAGATGTAAGACGGAAGACAGGATAACCCCAAGAAATCGAGGCTATGTCTGGGAAGGAGGATAGCGGCACAGCTCTACCCTTTTCTGGGCCTGGGAGGGAAAATCAACCTCTGTTTTTAAGCCTTTTTCGCCCACTAATATCAGTGCAGAAAAGCTGCCCGAGAGTGGTTTTGAAACCCCAACAATTGAATGGAAACTGCGATGATGGAAGGAAAAGGAGAAGGAGTGGAGAAGGCGGAGAAGGAGTGGGGAGAGATGAGGGAGAGGAGGAGGAGGAGGAGGAGGAGGGATGAGGGTGTGAGGCGTTACTCCTCAAGATGTTTTTTGATGTTCGCTTGAGCGGCTGGGAATGGATTCGAACTGTTGTTTCTGTGGTATCGTAGTTTTGAGCAAATCGCTTTGTTTTTCTTCTTCCAGGCTTGCTCGTCGAGGCTTCTCTCCGTCATCTTCATGATTCATCCATAACTATTACCTCTCTCTCCTCCCTCCCCTCCGAACGCTCGTATCCCTTGAGCCCTCCTTACCTACGGTGCCCAGATTCCCAAATCTCCTCCCCATCAAACACCTTTCCTATACTCCTCCCTAAGCACCCATTTCCCCCTACCCCTCGACCCTTTCTCCAAAACCGCAATAACCTTCAACATCTCCTTGAACTCTGCAGTCCTCTGTCCACTCCCACAATACCTATTGAAATGATCAATCAAATTTTGAGTATACACTTTTCCTCCATGAGCGACAAGGTAATCTCTAATCAAAGTGAGGAATTCTTTGCCCTTGGGTTGAGGTGTTGCTAACGCTGCAGAGGATGAGGGTGTAGCGGCACGGGAGGTGGAGGATGAGGGTGTGGTGGAGGGATTGAGTCGAGAAGGTGTAATGCCTTGACGTGCACTGAGATGGGAGAGTACAGATGTACTGCTAGGCCCTCCTCGACTACTCCCTCCTCTACCTCTTGAAGTTGCAAACCCACCACGGCGAGGTGGAGCTTCAGGACGTCCAGCAGTCCCGAAGGTACCTGTCCAACTCACACTCCCTGCTGGCAATTGTCTTGCAATCTCCCCAGCTTTTCTGAGCTCGGCAGCAGCAATGGCGGCAACTCTTTTGGCTTCCTTTGCTATAATCTCTGGATCCGCGGTGATTTTCTTGGACGAGTTGCCACCGATTATGTCGTCGTGGGAGAGTGCAGAGGTGACACCAGACCGGGCGAAAATAGCACCGAGCATTCTTTCATCTTTTGCCGAGGAAGGGTTTTCGGGGTCGTCGTCGTTTTGTTTGGTTTCTTCTTCGCCGGTCGCAAAGTCTTCGGTGTGGGAGATGCCGATGATGGAGGACATTTCTTTTGCTTTTGCTGCTTTTTCGGCTGCTGTGGTCGCTTCGACTTCCTGCTTTGCATTCTGCGTATCTGTTTCTCCGGCTTTTGGGCCTGAGAGTTGTACTTCTGTGCCTTTGAAGATACTGCCTGTTTCCGTCTGACCATCGGCAGTGACCTCTCCCAACGTGAATAGATCGTGTAAATCCCTAAGTTGAAACGTCTGTCTCTGTTTCGGATCTCTCAAAATTTTGTTGGTCAAGAACTGCTTGAAGATTTGCCTGTGGTAGATTTTCTCTTCAATGGTTCCAGCAGTCATGAGGCGATATATCTCAACCTCACGTTTCTGACCTAATCGCCAGGCGCGCTCTCGAGCTTGAATATCAGTGGACGGGTTCCAGTCAGGATCATAGATGATGACTCGATCTGCGCCTGTGAGATTCACACCCAAGCCTCCGACTTTCGTAGTAAGCAGAAAGACATGCAAGTCCGAATTCTTGTTGAACTTGTCAACGAGAGTTTGTCTGTCTTTGATGGACGTGTTGCCATCCATGCGGAGATAGTTGATGCCTCCCATTTCTCTGATGAATCTTTCGAGAATATCAAGCATGATGCGGTGTTGAGCAAACAGCAATGTCTTGTGACCATTCTTCTTCCAAATCTCGAGAAGTGCCTTGACGACTTGCATTTTTCCAGACTTGTTTGCATTGCCATAATTGTAGTCTGCCTTCAGCGATAAAGTCTTGTGTTCGGTCAAATCAGGGTGATTGCAGATTTTGCGAAGGATGTCGATACCGAAGAGTGCTTGTCGCTTACCATTCAAGATGGCCGTCATGTCACCCGATTGCAGGAAAAACTCGTAGGCGTCACGTTGAGGCTTGGTAAGCTTACAGAACAAGACTCGCTCGCTCTTCTTGGGCAGATCAGATGCCACATCCACCTTAAATCGTTGGAGAAGGTATGGACTGATTGTGTCTTTGAGAGTTTCTGCGCACTTCATGGCAGTTTCGACTTGCAAATTAGATGCATTCGCATAACCGCCTTGCTTGATGGGAGTTTCGAATTGTTGTTTAAAGCTGACAAGAGTACCGAGTCTCATTGGGAAGACGAAATCAAAAAGAGACCAGAGTTCGGTCAGGTTGTTTTGCATGGGTGTACCGGAGAGAATGATGCGGTTGTGTGTGCGAATCTCCTTGCTGTAGATTGTGATTGCTGTGTTTGGATTTCTGATCTTGTGACCTTCATCCAGCACACAGTACTCCCACTCCATGGGGATGAGCTGCTCCGCATAGGTCTGCAGACCGGAGTATGTCGTGACCAGAACATGGCCATCGCGTTGTACTCTGTCCACGATCCGCTTGGCAGACTTGTTGCCCTTCGCAGGCTTGACTATGTTGCCATCAAAGTCGAAGTTGTCCAGATCATCCTCGAGCCTGTCTTCGCGTCTCACGTCCAGCATACCGCTTCCGGAAGTGTGCAGAATAGACACTCGTAACGGTGGCCACCAACGATGGAACTCATTCACCCACTGTTTCATAACAGTTGCAGGGCACACGATCAGAATAGGCTTGGTAACCTTCTTCGAGTAGTGCAAACCGGCAATAAAGGAGATGATCTGGATAGTCTTGCCAAGACCCATCTCGTCTCCGATGATGCCACCAACTTGTTGCGAGTAGAGTTCCCAGAGCCATTGCACACCAGTTTTCTGATAGTCGAAGAGTGAAGGGTAGATGTCGCCCGGTATCCGGTAGCCGCCTTCGAACTCGGCATCTGTCTGTGTTGGATGTGGTAGGTGCCATTCTTCTTCTCCATCTCTGGTCGGATTTTCTTTATCGTCATCCTGATCCAAGTCGACTTCGGCCCCTTCTCGTCCAGGCTTTGCTGTTACTTGATGTTTCCGGCGTGCAGCGCTTCGTCTTCTGATCCAGCTTTGTAGTCGATCTTGATATACCTTCTCGTTGCCATCATCGATGCCGGCAAGATCTTCCTGAGCCTGAGCTGCTTGCTGCTCTTTCTTGGTGATCTTCTTTGCGCCGCTCTTTCGTTTCCTTGTACCAGAAGTTCCCAAGGAGAAATCACCATCCACATCCTCATCTTCTGGCTCTTCCTCGTCGTTCGACTCTCCCACAGCAGCGAGCCCCTTGTCGTCCAGGTCTGGTATGTATTCATCCTCTTCCTCTTCTTGAGCAGACTCCAAATCCACGTCTTCGTCCTCTTTTGCTGTGCTCTTGCCTTTTGATTGTACCCTTCGTCTCTTGCTGGGTCTCTCCTCTGGAAAGTCATCCTCTTCGGGCGCACTCTGTTCCTCCTCGGCGAAACCAGGCATCCTCAGATTGCGATGTGAACGTTGGGCATCTGCTTGAACTTCTTGCTCTGCCACATCTTCATCCTCTTCCTCTTCAGCATGGAACATGACTTCGGCAAGACTTGACGATGTCCTGAGTAGCTGCCTGCCCATCTTGGAGAATGGCGTAATCTTTCCCGTCCTGATCAAAAAGTCTCTCTGGCTCTCACCAGGCAACTTTTGATTTCCAGCCTCTCCCAACAGCGTGTCACCAGCCGTAGCAGCTTCATTCTTGCGGTCGTCGATTCTCTTCTGGATCTGATCAAGGTCCGTCTGCAACCCTCCAACCTGGACCTTGTAATTCGCAATCTCAGCACGGTACTTGTTCTTGGTCGCTTGATTGCCGAACTCGGTCAACTTCTTCTCTAGTCGGTGAATCTGGCCATCGAGACGGGCTTTGTCGGCGAGAGTGCGTTCGAGACGTTTGTTGTCGCGCTCGTCTGCTTGCTCGACGAGGAGGGCGTCGGCTTGACGGCCAATGTCTCGTTCTAGATCGTCTTGGTCGCGGATGCCGGCTGCGAGGGAGGCGATACGGGTGGCTTCGTCGGCGTCTTCGTCGTAGGGCTTCTCGGCATGCTCGGAGTTGCTGGCTGAGGGATCCATATCTAGCTTTTGGTCTGGCAGAGGTGCATCCGCGACGGTGGCATCTTGGTCGATGTCGGTGTGTGTGTCCGGCTGCTCTTGCTTCACTGCCGAGTCGTCCATGGTTGCGCCGGGAGTCTTGCAGAAGGGAGGAAGAGAGGCGGGGACGAGCGAATACAGACCGCAGCAGGAGCAGACGGTAGGGAAACAACACAGGTAGCTGCTGAAATGAGGACCAAAAGGAGAATCAAAATGTGAAATCGCATGAATAGACCTTCCGAAATGGGAAGTGACGGTGATGCGCGCATTGCTGCCTTCACACGCTACGTCATCAAACGAGTCATGCAATACTGGTATACAAATATCACGACTCGACATTGATCAAACAAAAGCCACAAGCATGATTCCTGCTAGGCCAAGAGACCATCCATGTAGTTAGATCAAAACTTTTTGACTTCCATGCATCTTCATGTCTGCGTTTAATCTAGAGCTCAGACTTCACCTGGCGTCAGTTGAGCGAACGCAGGACTTTGAGGACATCACCAGTAACACCCATAGCAGTCACTTCACCACCAGCGCCAGCGCCTTGGATGATGAGGGGGTTGGATCCGTATCTCTTGGTGTAGAAGTTGATGATGTTGTCGCTGCCCTTGAGAGCGGCAATAGGGTGGCTTGCGTCGAACTTTTCAAGACCGACCTTGACGTTCTGGCTAGCAACATCAATGCTGCCCACAAAACGGACAACCTTGCCCTCGCTGGCAGCCTCTTGCTTCAGCCTCTCCATCTGGTCGTCAAACTCGGGCAAGCGAGCCATGAAGTCGTCGCCGCTGGTGCACGATTCCAGCTCCTTGGGGATCAAGCTTTGGACAGGGAAGCTGGTGGGGTTCTGGATCTTGAGTCCGGCAAGACGAGCGAGAATAGTCAACTTGCGAGCAACATCAAGACCGTTCAAGTCATCTCTTGGGTCAGGCTCGGTGTATCCTAGATCCTTTGCCTTTTTGACCTCGGCGGCGAATGAGCCACCACCACCACCAACGGGCATGAAGCTGTTGAACAAGAAGCTCATTGTGCCAGAGAAGACACCCTCAATCTTTGTAACCTCGTCACCAGTCTCGACAAGCTCTTTCAGGGTGGAGAGGACGGGAAGACCAGCACCGACAGTGCTCTCGTGGAAGAGATAGCCACCGTTTCCGGTACCGTTGGAGGCAGCAGCGAACATGTCCTCCCATAGTTCGAAGCTGTCAGAGAAGCCCTTCTTGTTAGGAGTGACGATGCTAATGCCCTTGCGCAGGAAGGCAGGGTATTGTCGTGCGATGTCGAGCGAGCTGGTGTTGTCGACGAGGATGACCTTCTCGGGAGCGGTAGAGAGGTACTCGACCAGAGCAGAAGCTTCGAGGATGGGTTGCTTGCTGTTGTTGAGGTCGGCTTCGATTGTGTCCAGGTTCAAAGGGCGGAAGCTCTCGCTGAAGAGAACCTTGGACGAACGGGAGACAAAGATGAGGTCAAGGTAGGTGGGAGTCCTGGCCTGGGACATGCGCGTCCTCAGGGCCTGGAATTGGTTCAGGAAGCATTTTCCAACACCGCCGACGCCTGTAGGGAATTAGTGAGTGGGAAGGAATTGATGGTGGGGTGGAGGGGCAGATTGGATTGGGGGCGGGTGATACCAATGACGGCGACGTAGACTTGACGAGGAGTGGGCATGTCGGACAGAGGACGAATTACGTATTCGACGGGGTCTGATTCGTGATGGATTGGAAGGTGCAGTCTGTCGAGAATCATTTGGGAAGGAGCGACTTCCTGTGCCTGCAGCGGTCTCGGAGCGGCAGCCTCGACGGTTGACGCGCTGCACACCGTCTGAACCTTCTTGACCCCACACCCAAGGGCCAAGGCGCGACAGCAGCGTCATCTTCAAATCAATATCTTCTGTAACTCGTCAGAATGTCGCATCGAAACACATCAGCCAAAGACGCGCCCTTGTATGGAGCGCCCAAGACGACAAAGAAGCAAAAGTCGTCGCGTGAGATCAATTCCTCAAACACCCTCGCCTTCACTTCGCAGCTGGAGACCCTGATCAACGCCCGCCCAAGTTCCGCCGCAAACAATTCCCGTCAGACCACCTCGCGGTCGCGTCCAAAAAAAGAAGACATCTTTGCCGCTCACAATCGCAACGTCAAGAAGCGAGCTGCAAGAGACCTCGAAGATGACTCTCCAGCCTTCGATCAGAAACACAGCACCTCTTCCGAAGCCCTAGATTCCTCGGCATGGCACCGCTCAAAGCGGAAGATGGAAGAGAAGGCTCGACTGTATGCCGCAATGAAGCGAGGCGACGTCGGCGACGAGAACGACACTCATCTGGTAGATTTTGATCGCAAGTGGGCCGACCAACAGAACAAACAAGCCTCCGACCAGTCCTCTTCCGACGACGACTCAGACAGCGACAAGGAGGTGGTTGAGTGGGAGGACGAGTTTGGCCGTACGCGGACAGGCACCGCTGCTCAACGTGCCCGTGAACAGCGACTCGCTCAACTTGGCTCAGAAGCCGCTTTGCGCTCACGACCAGACATGCCCACCAATCTCATTGTCGGCGACACAGTACAGGTCGCTGCCTTCAATCCAGACGAACCTGTCGCCCAACAGATGGCAGATCTGGCCGCCAAGCGCGACAGGTCACTCACCCCACCACCCAATACCCACTTCGATGCTTCCAAGGAGATTCGACAGAAGGGTGTTGGCTTCATGCAATTCAGTCTTGATGACCAGGAGCGCAAGAGACAGTTTGAGAATTTGGACATGGAAAGAGCAGAGACGGAAAGAGTCCGTGCCGAGCGTGAGAAGAGGCTTCAAGATCGCAAAGAAGAGGTTGAAAGACGCAGGAATGCCATCAGAGAGAAGCGAGGCCTGAGGGAAGCGGATGATTTCCTGAGCGGTCTGGGTCAGGAGCTGGGAGCAGGACCGGACAAGGAAAGCAACGCTGTGGGACCATCAGCTGAGGCAGATCCGTGAATGCCAACCTCTACATGCCTACCACGAATTGATGAACTTGTCCTTCCACTCCGCTATCCTCTGGGAAGCTTATGCCCTATCTCTATGTTATTTCCATGATCTTTTTGATTCTCCTCTCCTTTCCCTAGCAACAACCCTCAAGCGACTAGAAGCCTGCCTGAAGCAGAAACGTGCTAAGCTCTTGTCCACCTCACCCAGGTACGACACAGCGAACGGAGCAACGGCAGTCATGACCGACCATATCCCACACTGGCTTTCTTCATCAAGCTCAGAGTGACTACAGTCCTCGATAGTGACTACCGTCCTTGATCGCTTGCACAACCTCTTTTCAGGATGTGAAGCTTCCGCCAGAGATTTCAGAGATCCCGGCAGACGATTTAGACTTCGAGAGTGCGTGCCCAAATCTGCAATCAGGGTCTAGGCTCTTGCGCCGCCTGACCCTGTGGTTTCTCTCGGATCTATCATGAACATGATTTGGGGCAGCGACATCCTATGCGCCGCCAGTGGAGAGCTGAGGCGTACGGTTTGTCAAGAGGTGCAAGGGTATCTCATAGAACTTTACTATGAGACTTGCCATACGATGTCCGTGCACCGAAGGAACGGAAGACGCTTGAGCAAGCCCTGGAATTCTCCCTTCTGGAACTTGTTACAAAAACGCGTTACGGCGCGTCATCTTGATCAGTTTCCAAAAATCGAACAATTGAAGCAGATGCTGTTCAGCTTGTGTGATCTGTAGTCTCCAATGTTCGGAGAGCTGCTTTTTTTTGGTCAGGTGCACTAGCCACCGAAGGAAGTCAGTCAGCCCTTCGTAAATAGACCTTTTCTAGACTGCCAAATAACGATGAGCTGTGCACCCTCAGTGTCTCAGTACCCTCTGCCAGGGCTGTCTTCATACCACTGTCTTCCGCCAGCTCTGTCGCCAACAGCGGAGTCTATATTTGCGCCTGATACCAGGCCAAGCGCTCCCCGGGTGCTGCTAGCTCAGAACCATCGTCGCCTACCAATCTCGCGGCCTTTGTCTCATCGCGAGAGGAGCTTCATTGCCCCCCGAGACACCGTGACTTGGGCCAAATTACTCTAGCTTTCTCTGCGCATAACAGACAGGCTGCGCTATGGATTATACAAGATGGCTGGGACAGTGCGTTAGTTTGACACCGGGCTCGAGATTCCCTCTTTGCTTCTCTCTGTTCCATTGCCTTCTCTACGGCAGGGACAACTCGCTTACGGTTACGGCCTGTGCATAACGCAAAAGTGGGAGCCTTCTGAGTTTCTAAGGTTCAAGGAATGGCAACGACCCATTGCTTGGCAGGATCAAACACACTTCGGCAACAGTAATACGTCTGGTTGAGATTGACTGCATGCTCATACTGCTCATGTATCAACCATGGCCTTATCCGCATATGCAAATACCATCTTCCTCCCATGCTTCCAGGAACCTACAGGGGTCTCT
Organism: Aureobasidium subglaciale EXF-2481; assembly: GCF_000721755.1. Classification (NCBI taxonomy): domain Eukaryota; kingdom Fungi; phylum Ascomycota; class Dothideomycetes; order Dothideales; family Saccotheciaceae; genus Aureobasidium; species Aureobasidium subglaciale. The sequence continues at coordinate 68,010 of NW_013566952.1, read as the reverse complement.
TGAATACCTTTACGTCGCGCAGAGTCAAGCTAGCGGGTCTCATGTCTGAATCTTCATGACCGAGTCTTTCTGCTCTAGCTCGAGGTAACTGATTGCCATCGTGTTGGCGACATCCGTCCAGGTCACTGCGAGAGCTTCGAAACGTACACAGAGCGACTCAGCGTCGTAAACACTCTTCTTGGTCAAGAACACTCCCCGTTCAGCCCTCGGGTTGCAAGTCTTGCTATTCGTGATGAGCACGATTGATTCCTCGGGCCAGTGCGACGATCGCTCGAAAGCATGTTCATTCCGGAAGGAGACTTCGATGTTCGTCATCGTGGGGGAAGATGATGAGGATGATGAACAAACGACTCGATTAACGTAGGCGGAGTTTTCGAGTATCAGAGTCTGGTATATCATGTCCATCGTTGTTGACATTGCCATAGAAGAAGAGGGTTCCTCCATGAACATCAGGGTCGCTGTGGTAGTCGTATCGAGTTGAGAGAATTCCCTGTGGTTTATTGTCCAGTCGCGAGCTGGGAGAAATGTACGAGATGTTGGAAGAGCAGCAGCCTGGTCATTGGGATCTGAGCAATGTGCTAGACGCAGGAGCGAGGCAGCGACAAATAGGGTAAACCAAACCATCATGAATATCGTGGGAAGAGTGGTTTACAAAGAAACAGGGGAGGAAGCAAGAACGAGCGACTCTGCACCTTCTGGAAAAATCTCAGCAAGATGCCTGGGATACAGCACCCTAGAAAACATCCCAATGTTCTAGAACGTGATGACCGCCGTTGAAACTAAACGTGATGTTTGTCTCTCTATGCAACGTGTGGGATAGCTTTGTGAATTTAGCTTCAACGGAACACGGGGGCTGAACAACCACGAAACGACCATTCTCTACTCGGTGCGCCTTGTCTCGATTATCTCATTTGGAATCAACTGCTGGCCTCGGCTAATCGATGAGCCCTTTCGCGCTTGCTCAATTTAGCTTTAACAGAATACAAGAGCTGAACATTCGTGACAAGGCTCATTTCGCTCAGCGTGCAAGGCCTTCGACTCACATATTCTCCTCTAGCCAGCACGAGGCTTCACGGCGACGCCGATTGAGAAAGCAAGAAAGCGCCTGAGCTGATGCTAGAGACGGGCCACTTAACTGTTAAGCTGAGCTCGTGTTCGAGCGTGATGTGATGTGTGAGGTTCAAGTTGGACTGGGATTACTGATATACTGTTGAAGGTGATAAATAGTGCTCTTCAGACGTCTCTGAGACGGAACAATCAATCACTCGGTTCTCTCACAGATCTGTGAACGGCTGTCTTCGCAATGCGAATCTCCATTCTGCTGGCTGGCGTCTTCAGTCTGGTGACTGGTCTCCCTGCTCCCCAAGATATCGATCTCGAGTATGTCGCCGAGCAACCTGATCCCACATATACTATCGACGTCATCGGAGCCGCATCTCAAGTGGTCACTTACGATGCGGTATCGATCGCGGCAGAGATTACAGCTGGACTCTCCGCCGTCTCTATCGCTGTTTCCGATGTAGCAACCTCAATCAACATTGCCAAGAGGACCGCAGGTGCATGTGCATCTCTTCCTGCTGGAGCTACTGGCGCGCCTTCAATGTCATCTGATAGTGCATCTGCATTTGCCGCCAATCCCACGTTTGTTGCTATTGCTTCCAGCGCATCTACACCATCTGGGTACAAGAAGACGTTCACAAACTCGAATGCATCAGCGCTGAGTTATGGGTTCCTTGGCTTCTCGTCTCTCGACACGTACGACCCCCAGACATGCTCTCAGAGTTGTGACACAACTCCTGGCTGTATGGGATTCAATATCTGTGAGTCCGAGTCAACCTTCTATGAAATCGAACGCTGACGAATGACAAAAGACTTTGAGAGAGATCCTTCTATAATGCCAGCAGCTGCCTGCCCGAACCCTCAATCTGTCACATCGATTGTATGCTCGCTTTGGGGCGGACCGCTGTCGGCTGGCACGGCTGCCAACTTTGGGTAAGGACAAGACTTGGAAGTGTCGATGGTCAAGGCTGACCTTTCAAGCAAAACTATCGCAGGCTTTACCACAGTCATTGCAGGGTCCAATGCATACGTGAAGACGGCAGTCATCGGCGCACAGGGTTACTCACAGCCAGTAAATCTCGGAGCCTCGGCCATCAACGCGCCATATGATGCGCAAGGATATAACACTTATATGGGGTTTAAGCTCTTCACGACTGGCGTCTTCAACATCTCGCTCTGCGCTGCATACTGTGATGCTCAGACAGTCTACAACGTTGCCCACCCTCCTTCTGACAAGAGCCCTGCGCAGAAGTGTCATTTTTTCAACACCTATATCCTGTACAAGAACAGCGCATCCAATGTCCAAGGCCAATACTGTGTCATCTATTCTGAGGTCTGGAATCAAAGCTATGCCACCAACACTGGGTATGTACAGCCTCATGAGACATGATCGTGTCTCCAACTGACATGAGCAGCTCCTGGTATGGATCAGATCATTACATGATCGATGCCAGTTATACCGCATACAGCCTCGCAGATCAGGGTCCATCTCCAGTGTCCGGTGATCGCGACGGTGCTATCGGTCAGGCCTCAAAGGAGATTACCTGGTCAAAGTTGCAGCCTTATTGCTCGGCTCTTGTCGGTAACTCTGGCTCTGGCACACCGCTCTCAGTCCCCGCAGGACTGGCCAAATATCCAGCTAGCGTCGTTGATGCTGCTTGCTCACTACAAGTAACGTCTGCCCAGAAGTCTGCAAGCTCTAGTGGATCGAGCCAGTCGTCGAGCTTCATTGGATCTAGCATGCTATCTGTATCTGCTGTCTCCAGCGGCTCCAGCACTGTTAGCTCCTTCCTGAGTAGCAGTAGTTCTGCTCTTGCTTCCTCGTCTGCATTAACAGGTAGCAGCGCGAACACTTTCTCGCCTGCGGTGACCAGCACGAGCAGTAGTATCTCTTCCACCTTATCGAGCTCACCTAGCGTCACCACGTCTTCGCATCCTTTGTCAGGCGCGGGTCTGGGCTTTGTCGTCACAGTCCCAACTAGTTTGAACTCCTTGGCGATGAGTTATTATACCCAGATGACCTCTGGCATCAAGTACAATAGTCAAGGAACCATCTCGGGCAGTCTTAAGGATGCGACAAAGTCTTCCACATTCCCTGCAGTCACGGCAGACCTTAGCGATAACTCTGCTCAGCCATCACTGCGGGCTCAACTCCAGAATGTTGGCTTGCCCTCGTTCGACGCTACGGTCCAGGATGTCCAGAGTGCACTAGATAACGCACTCGGAGCCAACACCACCTCTGATGATGGTGGAGATTATGAGAACTGGTTCTCTTCTGACGATTCACCCGTCACAAATATGACCGAACGGGGTACATCAAGACTTTCAAAGAGAATCACCTCGGAGGAGTTCTGGAATGGCGTTGATACCTGGGTTTGCAACGACTTGGTTACCTCGCTTAGCGAGAAGATCGAGGCTGCCTGCAAAGTCAAGGAAGGTGTTGAGGCAATCGTTTGTCTCGCGAACAATTGTCTGGATAAAGCGGCGAGCCCACCTCCGCCAGTGGAGTATCCCTTTGACCAATCATACAGCTTCTCACTGCAGAGCTACAAGAACCAGCCAGTTTTCTCGGACGGTGTTTCTGAACTACGCTGCGCTGACTGTGCCATGGATGTCTCTAACCTACGAATCCGGGGCACGATCGTCATCAACATGCAGACGTCTACCGTCGTAAGCTCGACTATGACCTTGAATCAAGACTCGGTGCAGAGATTTAGTATGGGTATCACCACGCTCGCGGCTTCTAAGGGTTCATGGTCGCACGTTTGGTCTGCTCAACCATTCGGCGGGGTTACTGCTCCAGGTGTCTTCACCGTATCGTAAGTTCTTTTCCTGTGACTCTGCTTCTTCAAGGTTCGTTCTGCTGATGAGTATAACAGTCCTTCAATCTACTACGGCATTGGTGCGACCTGGTCAACCAACGGACAAACCAAATTCGACTTCTCCTCAAAGTCTACTATGAGTGGTGCCAGCGTCGAATTCGATGCCGTCGGCGGCTACACCCGAAACGAGCAGAATTGGGCCCCTACACTGGACGTCAGCCAGCCAGTCTTGTATGGTCAATCTGCCACGCTCATTCCATTCACCCAAAGCTCTATCCAGATTGGCCTCTCTGTTCTCGGGAATAATATTCCAAACGCTATCGTTGTTAACTCCCAAGTCAGCCTCGGCTTTACAAGCAACTATGTCACGATGGCTAAACTGGGTCATACCAAGTGTGGTGCAGGCCAACTACAGTCATCCACGTACAACAAGATTGTGAACACTGTCAACCTCCAAGGCCAATCGCACAGCTTGTTTTCTTTCTCTCGGTCAACTGCACCAGTGTGCTCTGATGCATCCATCGATCCTCCGTCTTCGTTCCAGATCGCTGATCTCCAACGTGCAGCTGGTGCAGGATCCTTCTGTTCTTCCTTCATCAAATATCAGCCTGCTACTGTCAACGTTACCTCAATCAAGACTGTAATCAAGGCCACCTCGACTGGGACTGTGATCGGATCCGGGACCACAACAATCACGCCTTCGGCGCTCACTTCTACCGTCGTTGTCACTTCATCAGTGTCGACGTATCCTTCTCTTATCAAACGCTTCGTTCCTGCCTCTACAGCTAATTCTCAACCTGATCTTGTCGCGAGAAGAGTCGTTCCTACACCCACCATCCTATCAACCTGGATACCTCAGCAAGTCAGTGCAGCATGTCTATATATTGCGACTGGACTCGCACAAGCAACGATCACGCAGTCTTTGGTTGTTTCATCAGGGGTGACTACAGTGACTGCCCAGGCCACCGTGACGGCAGCCGTTCCAACTACGACCATCACCTCTACATTATACGTTCCAGCTGCAACGCCATACGAATTGGTGTCTAACTCGAAGATTTCCAGCGATCCAGCCCAAGCTATGGAATGGTCCTTTACTGGAGGTGCAATCAATTCCTGCCGCGTTGTTGATGTCTATTCTTCCAGAGGAAAACTTCAATATGTTTCCGGTCAAAAGACGGTCTGTGATCCGGCCACTATGCAGCTAGCCGGATCCGCTCGTTCTGGTTCTTACCTCAAAGTATTGACTGACCTAGAACCTGGATGGCCATACAACTTTACACTCTGGGCTGGCTTCAGCAGTACTACAGACACGTGCAATGTCTCCTACTATCTCGATGACGCTCTCATCACGACTTATAGTCCAACGAACACAGACACGAAACCAGCTGATCCGACTGTGGCACAAATCATTTACGCGGTTGTGCATGGCCTGCCCGCCCCTGTCGCTTCTGTCGGCTTCAAATACCTTTGGAACCAAGATGGCCCTTACCAGGTTGTTCCCACAAAGTCGAGTCAGACACTAAAGATCACCATGACTTGCCTGCAAGACGGAGGTTACGCAGAGTTTGGTAAGGTAAGTTTCAATGGGCCCGGCACGTGGTAGACTATAAAGGATGGCGGTCAAAGATGTAGCTATCATCTAATGGAGGCTTAAGACCCTAGACTCCATTAAACCATTCCTACAACCTCAAGCAACAAGATCATGAATACCAGAACTTACGTCCATATTCTTTGAGATAGTCGGGAAGTACTAAGCATTTCTGGCCTTTTTTGTACACGTGTACAAGCCAAGAGATATGCATCATCGGTGGTGAGAGAGAAAAGCTTGGCGTGGTCCGAATGGTGCCGGTGGTTATTCTTGTCTTCCGTCGTCTGTGCTTGAGATGGCAGCCCAGAAACAATCAACGCCAAGTCAGCTTATATTGTAAAAACTATGACGAGAGGTACCGATTTACATGCCATCATGGCGATGTGGCTCGGTCCGAATCTGAAGGCAGCGATATACCAAGGACTGGGCAGCGAATAGATGGATTACGAATACTGGAGTGCTATCACCACGCATCTATTATTGTGTAGGCTCTGGTTGATTTGGGAAATATTTGTTAGAATGAGTGAAGAATGCGCCATTCGGTGTTGCTTTTCAACCAAAGACACTAACTATCCTGGAAAGAAAGAATCTAAAGTCTTGCGCGACCACACGAAAAGACGACATTTATCGCACATGAGGAGCAGTGCAGGTTGAGAAAACGTGGTGGAAGCATTCGACAGCATTATCTGTCCAGTAAGCCAGTGCTGTCGCATCAAGTCTGCCTTGCATCTCGAAGTGCGCTTGGAATGTCGATGCAGCAGATATGAGGAACCGTCAACCGAGCCCCTGGCTTCTTCATCTCTTATCGTCAGATCTGATGACCGAGAAGGACGAAGCAGAGCGAAAAAGGAAAAGCGTAGACTTGTTACAGTATGCGTGGTCGTTTTGTGACGGGTGGACGGGACTTCATGCAGGTCGCCTAGGGTTCGCTTCTCTAGCTTGAGGAGAAGCGTGTACTGAAGATACTGGTAAGAGGCGTGAGATATGGTGGTGATTGCAGTAAATCAAGAGAATGGGTTCGTCTTCCGAATGTACCCTAATCCAATTGCATTCCACCAGCATTCCACCAGCATGCTTGCTGCAAGCCACTGGCCTGAGTTCCTCCATGCCACGATATGCTGCTCACCGCTTGTGAGACCTGAGGATGTCCACACGTGGTTGCAAAGCTTGGGTTCTCTTGGTTGACAAGCAGATACCTGCATACCTTGCGACACACGCGGTGAGCAGAGAAGGGAAGTTCGCGATATTGTGGCGTTTTGCACATCTGCCTGTCTTACCGGGAGGCGGTCATCTAAGCAAGGCACCGGTATGCGCGGGCGCCCGGAAGCGTCGTTCACGGACTGCTTTCATTTCGTGTGGCTTGATCTGCGTTGAGATCGCTGCCTGAAGTGCTTCGGTCTAGGTTGGCTACATGAATGGGTACCTGGATGCGCAAACGATTAGGTGGATGTACGCATATGCAATTGACGTGTCGAGGTCTCATCATTGCTGGTGTCAGTACATCGTTTATGATGAAGCTGGTGGAGATTGATTCTTGCTCGTTTGTACAGTCAGCAGTCGAGTACCGTACTCGTACACGTCAAGACTCGCGTCAACTTTCTTGATGGATAATACATATTCTCTTCCTGCAGGGATGTGAGCAAGGACAGCACAACAAACTCCATTAGATGACCAAGAAGACAGCAAAGCAAAGAACGTGACAGTCGCGTAAAGTTCCCACAAGAATGACCAACTCTTCAGCCTCCCACTTTTTTCCTTTGCAGCTTGCTGCGTGTACTAAAAAGCGGGCCGAAGATCCCTGTCGTTTTTAGCTTACTCTGGGGAAGCGGCGGAACAAGCAAGTCAAATCATCGGTGCAAACAAAGAAAGTCGGGCGCTGGAAACGAGAAAAGCATTGATCAAGGGGTGGGATGGGAATGGATAGACGTGTGTTAGAGGGTGTGAGATGAGAGGAGGGGTGTGCTGCTGTCAAGAAGATATAATAAGCAGCTTCCTCCCTTTGCCCAAGCACCTTGTCCGGGTTGACATTCCGCGGTCTCTTACAAAACACTCCACACACGTGCCTTGGAACATTTTGATCTTGTCGTTCGTGACTCGGCTCTTCTTCAAGACAAGGCAGTCGCATCTATATGTGACTCACACTCGGACTACAGAACCTCCAACTGGAATACCCGTTTGATTCTTATCCACCACCGGCAACAACATCTTGCTATCGAAACCTTGGAGCTCGTTCTTGCTCGCATCGTATATCGCAAGCCAGCCAGCCTCTCGTCCGTTGTCATCCAGGCTCCCGCGTGACCGCAGATCCCATCCACCTTGTATACTTCGGCTCCACATAACGACCCGGAGACCAGCAAGAGATAACAGAAAAGATCATCACTCGCGCTTTCCCTTCGACCTATCTGCCTGTCCATCTTTTCCCCTTTCCCCGCAAAATCACAAGATCGTCGCTTGTCCAGACCGAGATTTGCCAGGGTCACTCGGCGGCTTGCCTTTTCATCTCCACGTCCGAGGCTATCCACAACCAAGCTTTTAGCACAGCCCGAGCCAGAGACACAAGCCCGCCTATCTTTTGTGTTGATCGCACTGGCACATGTCATAACTGACATCGAACAACCGAGGACATCCGTTGCAGCGCTGACTCTTTTTGATAAGAACAAAACGATCCCTTCGTCTTTAGGATCTCCAATTTACCTTTGCTGGACCATCTTGGATCCTACTGGGTGTTAGCAACTATATCAGACCACAGAAGAGCCTCAAATTAATTGCCTATCATATCCTTGGCGATACAAAAGCAAACATACAAAAGTCGCAATGTGTGTGGCCAACCTCAACGTCTCGACGCAACCTTGCTCCCACCGCTGGTATACCCTTGTGAAACCCTGCACAAACACAACAAACCTCTCCAACTGCTCATCAAAACTCGCCCTCGAAGGCTGGGAAACAAGACTAGAATCATGCCCATGGTGCGATGATTCTTCCTCTGACTCTGGCATTCTCGACGACAGTACACATCGTTTGTTCGGCGGCAGCATCTCTCGCTCTCGCAGTGGGAGTCTAGGAACTTCTGGTGTTAATGCTATGCCAATGTCTACTGAACGCCACAGACGCCAAAGCAGTGCGACAAACTCGACCACATCATTGCCCAGAAGCAGCAGCAGTCGCGTCTTGCAAGACGATGATGCTGAAGCTGAAGAACTCGGTAGAGGCGAAAAGGCTCGCATGATGAACTGGCGATTGGATGTTTACCTGATGGCCAACCCTGAGCGTAAACAACGCTTACTCCAAGACGAAGAGAATGTCGCACCAGAAACTTCCGTGTCTGAGCAGAATGGTCTCGGTAGATCTGGCAGCATCCGAAGATCTGGTAGTTTGCTGGGCAGGAAAATGAAGAGGGGTATGCGTTTGAGCAAGACCATCTTCAAGGGCTGAACGACCCACTCGTCCATGATCTGAACCTCATTCATCTATCTGGCCAATTACCAATCCACCTACCATGTCTGGCAGTCTGCTTCGAGGATCCTCGTTTCTAGGCAACGACTGTCACACGATAGCTTCCGTGCCCAAGGACTTACTGCACACATATTGCCTACTCCACAAAGCAAGCATGTCTTACCAGGCAACGAGCGAGAGCAATGCGCCCTCTCACCGCTTGTAGAAGCAGCGCTTTCTCACCGCCCCCACGCGAGGCAAGCACGCGATCATCTGTCGCATCCTCAATACCGATCAGTCTGTCGGTCTGTTTCCCTCTACAAAAGGGAACCTCATACATCACCGTGGGAGACTCTATTCTGCCGTCACTTCTCCTCTCTTCTTACACCTCACTCTCCTCTCTCTTCTCTCTGGTGTAGCAAATTCTAGTCTAGAACAAAATTGAACAATCTCCTCTCTCTCATCGCGCAATGGTTACCTTCTTTTCCACATGCCTTGTGCATCATGTTATGCATTTTCTCCAACGCTTTGAGTCACAGTCATGTCAAGACTGGCCTCAAAGCATCGACACCACTAAACTCAGACCCCTTTTTTCATCGCCATCGCGTGACAGTAACGAATATTATCCCTGTAGCCCTTCCGACCATCACATAACACAAATCCGGAAATCAATCTTCAAATCTACCCTATTTTGCGACCCCACTGACGATCAATATCGTGAAAGCTGAGACAAAAGAAGATCGACACTTTTCTCCATCGTTTCGTACGCAACAAAAAGCGTAGTAGCGCGCAAACGCACGTAAGGAGAAACCGGTGCTGATCTCTTTGGCTCTAGACTTTGTCGCTCGGGCTTCTCGACGTGATTTTGTAGGGTTTCGGAGGATAGATGGGAAGTAGACAGTTTGCGGAAATAAAGGATAGTTACGTGAGTCGATGTGATGGTTATTGGCGGGCATGGTCGCGCATGTAGTTGAACACTGCCGCGCAGAACATTTTGAGGAGTCGAAGGGAGGAAGAAGAGTGAGGAGGATTGAGCAGTGAGTATGATTGTGACGGTTCTGTTCTACGTGTATCAGTCGTTTGATGTTTGAGGGGTCGAATGTCGATGATTCATCAAGACCCGAACCATCTCTTGAGCCAGCCAACCACTCCAGTCTGCGGCGGTGAAGAAGGCGCGTGATTTGACTCCGGTGCAATTGATTCAGAGGATCTGGAGCTATGTCGCTCCTGTAAGATGGACTCATGTAGCCATGCAGCGGTAGATTCTTTGTATCGTGTACTCTCCTCTTCCATGCCTTTAATCGCTTCTCTTTCCAATCGATCCAGTTCGGCTCGCTTCGCCGCGAGTTCCTTGAAGGTATTCAGAAGTTTGCCCTCTGTATTCGCTTTATTGGTGAGCAGTTCTCTCGCTGCGACTTGTAGCTGGCGACTCATATTTGCGAATTGTGTTTCTGTTTCAGGGTCTCCAAGGAGCTTTGCGAGTGCTCGGGCATCGCCAGTCCAATACTGCAAGGTGGGTATATCGGCCCTGTTTCTATGAACCGCGAAGTTGCGAAGTGTTGCTAGTGATCTCCACAAGACAGAGATTGATCTACCAGTTTCCTTTAGCACAAGTCTTCGCGCGGCTCTGTTGTTGCACAGGGGGTTCTCCAATAATTGCAACCATCGTGTCAGCTCCATGCTTTCAGGGCAATCGAGTTCCCATTGCTTAGGTGTTCCTTCCAAGATGTCGGGATGCTTCCGCTTGACATACTCGAAACAAAGCCTTTCCAGTGAGGTTTGGATGTGAGTGATTATTCTGTACTGAGTCGAATATGGTAGGAATTGAGCTCGGATCTGTGGGACGGGCATCGTGGCATGTTGCGAGATGTGGGATAGGCTTTCATCCTGCTCATCGAGTATCTTACGATTGTCATCTCGCGGTTTGCGTAATAGTCTGAAATAGTCCCTCCCAAATTCAGGAAACTTGTGCGTCTCATGGGAGTTGAGTGTCGATTCTACGTCAATTTGAGCACCAGGATTCTGCCCGTCCTTTGACTCGGCTTGCTTGAGTGGTGCACTGGGAGTTGGAGTATAGTGGGCATGGTCGCTATTGACGACGCTGTCATCTTCAATGCTGTCGTCGGGCACGTCTTCATTTAAATCGCTGCGGGCTTTTGGAGGGGTTGTCTCTGTTGTGGGCTGAGCCGCTTGCGGTGCGGACTGGTCATGCAGTTTCAGAGTCTTCTGCCTGTTCTTTTGCTTCGATCTTCTTGTCTTCGCTTTTCCAAGAGCTGGATGACGCACAAGAGCCGAAACTTCTCCCGAAGAAGCGTTTTCGTCTGGTATGGGCTGCGTCTCGTCCGTGGAAGTATTCAGAGGACGAGTGTGATCGTCCGTGTCTTGCAACGTCGTGATTGGGGGCGCAATGAAGTCCAGAGAGCCCTCAGCCAGCTGTTGCGGATCATTTCCAGCCAGGTTAACAATGTCGTCATGCTCGACTGCATCGGCAATCTTCGTTCCTACGGCGAGTGTTGCTGTAGATGACCACAGGTCAGTCGGAGAAATTATATTGTTTTCTGTATCAGGTCTTTGGGTCTGAGACTGTGCAATCTCGTGATTCATCTCGTCGGCTTTCGTGAAAGATGGAGGCTCGGAGACTCTCGGATGCTGAGACTCGAAGATCCGCAGGCCAGTGATATCCAACTCTTTCTTATCATTCGAGGCAAATTCCAAATCCTGTGGAGAAGGCAGTATAACGTGATCGCTTACTGACGTCTTTGCATATTCCAGCCGCATAATCTCTGCTGACGTGTCTGATACGACTGGATCTGCCACCTCTGTGGTTGAAGCCGTCTGAGCTGTCATCAGCGAAGGAACAATGTTCTGGACTGAATACGCGTCGACTGCTGTGCTCCGAGCCAGTTCAGCTTGCGACGAGCAGAATCCCATCCGAAGCAAATCTATCGTATCGCCCGTATCGGTCATCGGCTCAACAACATCCATGTCTGGGAGTCTGAGAGGCGTCCAAGGGCCTGCTGAGGGGCCTTCGGAGACCCCAGGGTGATTGATCTCGTCAGCCTCTCCACAAGGTGCCACATCTTGCGCACGTGGAAAGACAGCTTGAGATGAAACGCCAGCTTCCTGTTGTGCAAAAGGCCTGAAACTGGAGACTATTTGTGAGGTCGCAGATTCTTGTTTTACAGTTTTGAAATGGTCAAAAGGCGACTGAACCTCGTTTTCAACATTTTTTCTTGGCTCCATGTTGTCCGGAAGACTCGAGGCCGCTGTGATTGCTTGATCGTGGTTCGGAGATTGCGCAGAGTTCACAAACATTCCTGTTCGTACCAAATGGGACAGGCAGATGTAGACTCGCCAAAATCCCATAGACTGTATTATGGCTTTGATTTCATCATTGGATTTTTCGAACTCCCTGAGCCTGGCTAGTGTAAGCGAACTCGAGGTGTCAGGCGAGAAGCCCTTGAATACGGGCTTCAACACCTGGTAGAGCCTGATAGCATCACTGGAGGTCGTTCGTATCGTTCCTCGTCCAGAGCGGCCAGCTTCCGAGGATGTTGATCGAAGTTGTCCAAGTGTCCAGTTGACATCTTCATTGGAAGGGTGCGATTTCCTAGACTCGTCCTTTCGACTCGGAGCCAATTGTTTTGCAGCTTCATCCACGGCGCGACAAGCATCCCGATAAGTTGGGCCTTTCGATGGATCAATCTGAAAGACGCCTTTGCGGACCATTAAGTGAGTAGGGGGAATAGTCTTCAGAATGGTGAAAGTCTTCGGCAGCTTCTTAGCAGCCGAGAGGCGTCTCAATTTGACTTCGATTTCATGCTTTGACGTGGTCGGGGGTGTGCCTTGAAAATGTTTCATCAGTAGCTTATACAGCCTTTCCTTGGCCGCGAACTTGAGTTTTCGCTCGGCGACCGTACTTGGGAGACCATCGAAGCGCATCAATAGCGGGTGCTAGGAGTAAGTTGAATGGAAGGCGAGTGTCAAGTACAGATCAGTCATGACGTGGAGGAAAGTTGTTGCACGATGTGGCACGTAAACAGGAAAGATTTTGGCCGCGGCGAATTTTAGCCGGCACTGTACTCGGGTATGCATCCATCACCATTGATACGGCGAAAGAGAGTAGATGGATTAGAGACTCGACATGTAATTAGACTCTTTACAGCACTGTCAAAGACTCGATAGAAGCAGAAGGTGGAAAAATAAGCCTTTTCAGTGTTATGGGCAAGTGGCTCAATAGGCGCGCCTGCTTCACGAACGTCGGAGCAAACAAGCAATTATCAGTCAACCAAAATGAGAGTCAGAAATGTGATATATATAGACAAAATGATAACGAAACATGCACAGGAAGATAGCCAAGCATTGCCTAATTGAGATAAAACGCCTTCCCGATGCAGATGACCACAGATAATCCCCAAGTAAAACTCCTGCCCTAAATCATTTTGTTCTTGGATGTAATCATCGGCTCAAAGGATGCCAGAACCGCCGACGAAGATGGAGAAGGTGGCAATGGTGATGAAGACGGTGCCAAAGATGACGGCTAGCGTCTGTCTTTCGAGCGAGCTGGCTCCGCTCTTGCAGGTGATGCAAGTGTAAATCTGGGTGTCGTTGCCAGAAGTGTTGTGGTAGTCTGTGCTTTGAGGGACATACATGGCAAAGAGATGGCCACTGTAGACGGGGAGGTGGCCATAAGCGGCAGTCGCGCTGACAGCAGGCAGAGCGGCGTCCATGATGACGAGAGTGTAGGTCTCTGTGAGCAGAGGGATGGTGGCGGTGCTCTGGTAGTCGCCGGTGTCCCATGTGACGGTACCAGATGTGCCATTGACGGTCTGGTTGACGGCGAGAGTGTACATGTGCTGGTTGGCAGCGCAGGAGGCCATGACGTCGAGAGCAGTCGGGGTGGCGGACAGGGAAGTCATGTTCCAGGCAAAGGTGATGAAGTTGCCAATCTTGTAGTAGGTCGAGGTTGCATAGACGTCGGGCGTGATCATGGCGATACCGCCGTAGCCAGCCGTGTTTCCGTACGTCTTTGTCTTTGCAGATGACGCCGTGCTTGTTGCCTTGTTGCTTCCACTGCTCTTGCCCGTCGACTTGCCGGTCGTCGAAGCGTCCGAGGGGTCACCAGACTTTGAGCTTCCGGATGAAGCGGCGCTGCTCTGATCGGATCCGGTCGTGGTAGCAGCGCTGCCGTCGGTCGAAGAGTCCTTGTTCGACGAGCTTGCTGTGGATTTTGCTGACGATGCGGCTGTTGACTTTGCGCTAGAAGAATCGGCTGTGTTGGAAGCAGCGGCGCTCGACTCTGGAGATCATTAGTCAGTACGCGTAATCCGTAAGCTTCATGGAGCAACTGTCACATACCAGAGTTGTCCTGTCGCGGGAAGATGTAGTCGTTGATGTCGCGGATGGCTTTGAGGTGGAAGGACTCGGACCATGGTGCTGATGCTGAGCTCAGGGCTGAGAAAAGAGCAACCGAGGAGAGGAGCTGTGCCGGACGCATCTTGTGCGGTTATGCGTGGTGCTTGTGAGCGAACAGGGGCTGTTGTTGTCGTGTTTCGCTCCTGCAGGTGGCGGTCCCGGTGTCCTGTGGATGGAGGCTCGTCGTATACCGGTGTTGAGCGAAGGACTGGCCGTTATGGCAAGGATACAGCTGGCGTGAGGTGTGGATGAGCAGAGTGATGCGTGAATGGCAGAGACGGACAGAAAAAGAGAGCGAATCGTAAATACCAACGAGGCCCGCGCCCATCGCCCGCCGACTGTTTGAGAATGCGGGAGCGCTGACTCTTGGCACCCGCCATTTCTATTTTGAGCCTCTACAACTTTAACCTTTTGCACTTGCCCTCGGTTTTCCTCACCACTTTCTGCTCGGATACGACTCCTACCTCGAAGTCATACTTCTCCGCTGCTGTACGGTCTCTGTCCAGACAGTCTGCCAAAGACTGGCGTGAGAATTATCCTGAACGACACAAGGAGAAACTTGCGCAATTGAGACCCATTAACTCAGAGAAGCGCTTGAATGACGTGCATTACCTGATGCGTGATCGCCGGGGCAAGTGGTCACGTAAGGCACCTGATTTCCTCAAGGTGTTGCCCTTGAAATCCCACCAGCCACTCGTATACAATCAGAAGACCGAGCATTACTGTGATGGATGTGCGTTCATCAGGCGAGGAGGCTTCAGACTGTGGTGGCAGCCCCTCGCTACTATCAAATATGGATTCTCTTCCGGAACCTCAGAGACTCCCCTGCAATACTTGCTACACAAAAGATCCGGTCTTGGAAATGTGGATGCCTGAAGGCTACGAGGACGTCAGAACATGGCCAGAACTCGAGGCACGACACCAGCAACTCAACAAACGGAACCTCGGGAACGGTCATGACGAATCTACGTGATCGAGCAAAAACGACGCTTATCTCATATAGAGCAATGGAGGCGTCTCACTATAGATCGCTGTCGTCCACGGTACCCACAATTATGCCTCCCCTTCCAGACTGATCTGCGAGCACCGCTTCGAGCGAGTTCAACTCCGCATCAAGTACACTGGCCTCCTGATTCCTCGCCGCATTGTCGAAATCGATCAGCGTAGCACGGTCATCTCTGATGAGGATGTTGTGCTTATTGACATCCCCATGCTTGATCCCTGATCCGTGCAGTCTCTGCAACGCCTGCTGGCGGAGGGTGATGTCAATTGGCTCTGCATGACGAGCGTCCTGGATATGCTCCATCGCAAAGCCGATCACTCTTCCCTCTTCGGTGAGGTGCGCAAGGAACTTGGGGCCGACATTGAGATCTTTGATCCACTGGTAAGCTTGAGTTTCTTGGTTGAGCCATTGCATTTCCCAGTGAAATTCTGCCAGCTTGATAACGACCTTTCCGTTGAGCTGCGAACAGGTAGCTTCGTGTACGTTGGACCGTAGCTTCTTGCCCATTTGGAAGCCCAGGAACTCGATGAACAGCGGATGCCAAAGCTCAGTCACAGCAGGCAGCGTTTTATTAGTGGCAGAGGCGAAATATGGCGTGCCAGTCGACGGATCCGAAGATATGTGAGCGGTGTTCCATCGGCCCTGCGGCAGGGGGGGCAATGCAGCTATCAACTAGGGCTCGCAACACATTGTAAAACTGTCCCAAACGCCTGGAGCTACAGTGAGATATCTAACATACTTGTGATCGACCAGTATGCGTATGTCACTGATATCTTCAGTATCGACGCTGGCGTCAAGCATCTGAACTTTCGACATTGCGACGGGGTATGTGAAGATAGGTCCAGTCGATGAAATGAAACCAAGTTTCAAAGAACAAGCGCGACACGTGATTGAGTTGTTCAGATTGTGATTGATCTTCCCAGATTGTGAAGAGCGCAAGGTTTCTATGTTGATTGGTTGCCGAGAGACTGCGGAAGTCGATACGTGCCTCACTCGCGCTTATCGTAGTGATGTGTATGGTGCGCTGGTTTTTGCAGCGAACATCTCTTCACATTCTCACAGATTTCACCTTCAGCGTTCCGAGCAAGTGTGTTCGGCGGCTACCAGCTTCGTGCAACTTATCGGGTAGTTTCGATGGAAACATAAATATGCTTCGTCAAAGCCTGTACACATTGACCCCCTTTGTTACTTTTACACTCTTCAGATTATAGAACTATCAGAGCATCTACCTCAAACCACGCTTGAACTGCACGGAAACCAACAAATCGGATCCGCTGTTATTCCCGTCGGCATTAAGAACTCAGCGTAAGTACATGAATACAATTCTGCACAGCTGTCTGATGTCATATAGCGCAATGTGTACCCTGTTGATGCATAACTACACATGTGGCTGCAAGAGAGAAGGGCAGTACATCCAAAGCGCAGAGCGCCACGGCAGCAACGTCAAGTGTGATTCAATCAACAAAGAACAGATGCCACCTTCCTTGCACATGTGTATTCAGCACATGATCAAGCCTGGCAAAGCTGAGATGCACCGTCCAGTGGAGCGTACCGGTTGAACGCGAGGGGTTTGGAAGTTGCGAGGGGACGCAGGATGAGCAGCGGAAATGGAGGTGATGCGAGGGCATCGATGTTGACGGAGTGCGATTGGGCTAGCACTGTCTCCGAATCGTCTACGCCGAATTGAATGGTCGCTCTGTCCACTTCGCCCATGGGTTACAGTGACAGTAAGTAGAGTATTCTACTACGTGCTCTGGTCCCAAAATGGGTTCCAAGCCAGTGTCATACGATACCTGGCCTGGTACTGTCTTGCATTCGTCGCTTCATGTCGACCTTCAACGATCGGACCGTTCTCGACCAGGTGAGCTTCGAAAGAGTGGGACCAGAATGCGCGTCTGGGATTGAAGCGCTGCCCATTCCAACCGTACGAACGAGAGTCTCGACAAGCAAGGCAATGGAAGCCTTCAATCACAAGTCCAGTCTTTGCATCCAAGGATAGGATCTCAACAACTGCCATACAGCGTGTCTTGTCAGCATATACTCCAGTGTAGTATGGGCCTTCGATTTTCTCAAGTTGGGCCTTTATAGAATCAGACGCATCGCGAAGAATGCTCCGACGATCCCAAAGAAGACGCTTGCGACACCTCTCCTTTCTTGGCGAGTATATCCCCGGCAGACTTATCATGTGTGGTAGGTCTAGCAATGATTCCCTGAGGGCTTCAAACTTCTTTGGTGTGGTGAAATCGCAAGGTAGATAGTTTCGATTGTAAACGAGACATGAAAAGCACACTCTCTCGCAGGTGAGTAGATAGATATAGGTACCGAAGTCTCCACATGTTTTGCACTCAGTTGTATGCAACGTTCTGTGGAGTGTCTCGCAGTTAATGTATTGAGCCGTCTCGATCTTCAATGCACCACGCAATGCATGGGGCGCGTGCTTGACAATTGCACGTAACATAGGGACACTATCGACTGTTGATGAGGCTTGCCGATTGACCATTCGAAGATTGGCGAGGGACTGGAGATCAAGCTGAGTAAGAGTCGCTTGGATGAGCTCCGGAGGCATCGATGCGAGCAAGCCAAGGTCCGACAATGGCTTGCCAAACGCGCGCTTACGCTTCCGAACTGGCGGTAAGTTCTGATCGAGAGTGTTGAGTTTCTCGATCACAGGCTCGTAGGTGAGCGATCGCAGGTCCATTGTCATCTTGGAATGCTGGAAATGAAGAACATGCCACTTAGATGTATCTGCGATTGTGGCTGTAGCTCTGATCACGGGGCGGCGTTCTCCAACCGGAACCTTTCTCCGCTTAAGGCTCTTTGTTCGTCCGCTTCTTCCGAGGTTCCTCGCATCCTAACGGAAATGATACACGTCGACTCCACAATCGCGATGAGAGCTCCGTGACTTCAATGGCTCCTTTCAGACTTTCAAAACACCCGTCCTCGAAGTGCCGATGGCCCAAGACCGACCCAGGGAGGGTCTGAAACACGCCATGTGCTTGCGCAAAACGTGGAGAATCGCAGATGCAAAAAGCTTCTCTTCAACCTTTGTGGATACGACCGCAATGACGCTGCTTGCGTCAAGGAAGCCCTTGCAAGCCTCAACTCAGATATATTGCTCCAGGACGATCTCCCGACGTCAGCGTACCTATAACCAGGAATTCCTTTAGAAGCGAGGCATTATTGTTTCCGATGACTGGCACGGCTGGTACTCGTGCGACAGGACGTGGTGTTGATCATGCTAGACGTGGGTCGCATGCATAAGAGACAGCATCAATCGTCGCAACTATAGTGTAGGTGACGACAGTATCGATCAAGGTAGGTTTTTGCATTGACTGTTCATGCCTATAAAAGCGCCGAACTCTCGTCTTTGTTCCATTGTCGCATCGTGTTTTCACAAGGTACCAGCGCACCGCTTCTTGGAATACACTCTACCACCCATTTTCATCATGTACACCTCCATCAATCTCCTTGCTGCTTCAGCCAGCCTCGCCGCAGCAGCAAATTCCTACAAAGCCTCTTTTACTCAATACGGTTCGACCGACACCTGGGGATCTGGAAACTGCAATGTAGCAACCACAGCTTGTGGCTTCTACACTTCTGTACGTCAAGCTTTCAAGCATTACGATCTGTTCCGTCCCTTCTGCCAACTCTTCTTCGCCCCTTCCTTCGTTCTCTCTAGCTTTCACACCCAGATCAGTAATACTGACATGTTCATTCGCTACAGCCCGGCTTTTCAGCAGCAGTATCTCAGAACGAGTTCGGCGTCGGCACAGGCGCAGGAGCAGGTCCAGCATGTGGAACCTGCTGGAAACTGACTGCGTCCACCGACTCCTCGGGCAACAGCCTTTCTTTCGGCTCTCCCATCGTGGTTCAAGTTACCAACCTCTGTCCTGCAGAGAGTAATCCCTTGTGTGCTCAAAACGGTCTTTCCGGCACCAACCAGTACGGCGCAAACTTGAACTTTGACCTTTGCATTGACAGTGGGGCTAGTGGTGCGTTGTTTGGAAATACTGGGGTGGGATTGGCGGTGGGAAGTGCAGAGGAAGTCAATTGTAGTGAGTGGAGTGAAAACCCCCCCCTTCTCCATCAGGGAAATATTCAATGTCGTTATCTTGCTCTTGCTCTCGCGCAGCATCGCCATGACCTCTAAATGCCCCTCTAGTTGCGTTTGGAGGTGCTTCTCCTGCAATAGTGACTCGAGGTGGATCGTCAAAAACGCTACTCCCACGTCCTTCGGCTAAGTGAGTGATTGTTGTGACGTTGTTGTTTCTTCCTTGTGTGGCAGGTGCATTGGATGACTTCGTATTCCGCTTCTTGTCTCATGGGGGCTGGGACAGAGATATTCCCGAAAGGGTTTACTTGGACACGTACCTTACCGTCATCGCGAGGGTCACCGGGAGGACCACAAGGGCAGCAATGACATCCATCGCCACGTACAGCTGAGTAGTTGCCGCAGCAAAAGGTGTTGCTAAAGCGTGCAGGACCACAAGGACAACAGCCACAACCGCCACCAATCCCACAATTATTACCATCAAAAACATTATTTCCGACTCTTCCAATCGATCCACAACAACCATTATCCCTAGCCGTAAATTCCTTCGAGTCAGCAGTTACAAACGAACTCTTTCCAAAACCAGCGCTTCCAAAGATAGTGCTCTTATTACCACTCGCACCATCACCTCCTCCACCACCTCCATTCCCACCCTCAGAAGGTGGAGGCGGAGGCTCCTTCTTCTCTAGCTCCTCAACACCATCCCCTCTCAATTTCTCCGTCACCATCTAAGAAGTCTTGTGCAATAAGCCCATCAAAGCCTCCTTGACACTGTCGAATTGTCTATACCCATTGCCATCGCGATTACTCTTACTTATCGTGAAGGGTTTGTTGTCGGCTCCGAGGACAATGGCTTGGTATCCTCCTTCTGTGTAGAGGGTGAGGATTTTGTAAGGGGATGCTGTTAGGAAGTCTAGATTGGCTGGGGAGGTGAGCTGGTAGATGATGCAGAGGGAAGGGAGAACGGGCAAGTACCGCTTATCTGGGCTCGAAGGCCTAGGATGTCTGAGTCTTGGGGGGACCACATGAGGTCAGTCTGCTCTCGCAAAATACTGCTGGAGCCTGTTATGCCAACTCGTGAATGTGCTTGTGCTCAGCAGATTCGCTGATCGTCCGAGAGCGACTCGGAAACTCAGAGGGAGAATATGTCGAGTAGATCCTTTTACCAAGTTGTCAAAGCATACATGGTCAAACACGAAAGCGGATGTGTACACAAAATGCTCGACAAAGAAAGCGTTCGTGGCTTTCAAGCAGGCCGCAGAGCAAAAGGCTTCAAGTCCAACTCAATCAAAGGGAAAGCAGGTTGAGACGACTGAAGAGAATTGATAATTATAATTGACGAATCTGCAAAGATCGAGAGGCCAAGACTCTTGCATCCAGTAGAGGTGCGGTAAAGAACGACTCAACACCTCCAACTTTATGCGCGAAGAAGAAACAAAGAAACAAAGAGGTATACCTGCCAGAAAGAGAGCGAAAACACCTACGCCAGCGTCGTGCTTTACACCTTGGCCAATACATAATCCACCTTAGCCCAGAGGCCGGTGAATGCCAAATATCTCCTTGCCCAAATTCTCAATCTCATTCTATTTGATGAGGTTGGCAAACACCATCGTCTTCTCGACCTCAAGTTCCCCACTCTTACTAGCGACAGCGACGACCTCGACCTCGATTCTGTTGACACCAGGAGTGAGGGCTGTGTCGTAGACTTGCTTCCTTTGGGGCTCTCCGACATTGAAATCGCGAGTGATGCCCATCAGACGAGTGCCGTTGACTGTGACGAACAGCTTGTACTGTCGTTGTGCCAGGAGACGTTGCGAGACGGTAGGGATGATGCTGATGTAGTAACTAGCGGCAGGGATTGACATTGTTAAAGACTGCTGAGTGAATTGCTTGGAAGCAGGAACGTCGAGGTGAATCGGCTTGGCAAGGTTGAGCTGAGGATGTGTTGCGATAACCAGACTCGGTAAGAGGGCTTCCGAGGCAGGCTTTGAGCGAGTGTACTTGTCGACAAAGGTTGGCGGCGGCGGTACGTATTGCGGGACGTAAGGGGTAGGAGGCAGCATTGAAGGGTGCGGGCTGCCACTTATCGCACGGACAGAAGGCGGAGGAGGCATGGAAGTGGCCGTTCCTGCTCTTGGACTCTGCTTGACGTCCGGAGCGATGCTCTGTGGGCGAACGGTCGCAAGCGATGGCGACGCAGCCACTGTCGTTTCCGTCTTGACCGCGGTTGTGACGACTGGGCTTGATGCGCTGACACTCGCTTGCTTGACTGAAGAAGGAACCTGCGAGTTCGATCGTGAACCGGCGGCACTGCTGGTAGGTCGTGGGCCCGTTGCGACAGGAGTCTTCTGTCCGTTGGTGATTGCCTCTTTCGCAGGAGTACTAGTAGGAGCTGGCGATCCTCTTGCGCCGAGATGCAGGACAGCTTTCGGTCGTGAAGCGTTGAGCTTGATCTTTGGTTGTGCGGGCTCGTCGACTTGAGCTTTCGCAGTTGCCAGACGTTCCTTGAAGAGATCCTCGAGTTCGACGGACAGGTTGTAGATGTCGCTTCCATCCTCGTTGTAGTCCCTTGCATTACGCCAGATGTATGAAACCTCTTCTTCGAATGAGTCCCAAGTCTTGAAGTCGCTCTGTGACGTTGCGGATCCACGGCCGTGTTGTCCTCGTACTCGCTTGCGCACGGCGTTGAGTGACACGGGCTTCTTGATGACGGCGTAGTAGTCGGTCAAGGTCCGTGGAGGTAGCGTGACGAAGGGTTGGAAGATGTCGACACTGACTCTGTGTTAGCAGTGCTTCATGCAGGGCAGGTCAAGTGGCGTACTCTTGATCCGTGTGGCTGATCAGACCATTGACAAGGTGTTCCTGTGCTTGTTGGAATGTCTTGCCGGTAAAGTCATCTGGGTCTGAGGTCTCCAGAGCAGCGGCCGGGCTCGATGCGGCGGCTGGAGCGGCGGAGGACTTGCGGTCGCGATTCGCCTTGAGGGAGAGGGTGATCTTCTTGGGCTGCTCGCTGGGATCGCGCGTCGGAGGCGCCGAAGAGGCAGAGGCATCGTCGTCGTGACCGGGAATGGGAGTGGGAAGAGCGACGTAGTTGGGGTCTTTGTATGCGGGATTGTGCTTGGTCATGAAGTTGGACAGAGCCTTGCGAATGCGCTCGGCGTCCTGGTAGACGGTCGACTTGTCGTCGTTGTATTGCTTTGCGTTGGAAACCATGCGCTTGATGTCGCTCTCGACGACACTGAGGGTGGGGTATTCATGGCGCTCGAGTTTGTCCTGGGAGCTTGTGTCAGAGGGTGTGAAGGATTGCAGGCCAGGAGGAGATCGCATACCTGGACGGTCTGGATGGCAATGGGTAGCTTGATTGTGCGGTAGTAGTCGGGCAGTTCTCGCTGTGGCAGGAAGGGTCAGCATTGGTGACGGGGCTGTTTGTGTCGGTGGTGGGTCATACCTTGCTGGGCAGGTCGATGAACAGGTCGGCGATCAAGCGGCCTCTGCGACACGGTTAGACTCTTGAGCTCTGGCGCATGCGCTCCAGCTGCTGCTGCTGCGGCTGCGACTCACGTCTTGTCCTTGGCCGACTTGAGATGGTCAATAAAATGGAGGCCAATCTTTGTCGTCGTCTGCGGGGTCTCGTGTTCCTGCGAGGTGGAGGGTCAAGTCAGAGACGATGGTCTTGTTCGGCGTCCAAGCGTTCGCGTTGGTGAAGGTCGCGCTCCGTCGGTGGTGACTTAGCGGCTGGCCAGCATGACGGTGCTTGGGGAAGTGCAGAAGCCTCGCCGCAAGTCCACGACTCGACGCGCTGCATTGCACCTCCCATACCGCAGCTTCCTAGCAGATGGACCAGATGGATGCGCACTCACCAGTGTCGTCTTTTGTCGCTTGCTTGTGCTGCTCTCGACCTTTGGGGACGCGCCGTCGGCTGCTTTGCGCTTGCGGTTGCGGTCCATGATTTCGGTGTCTCTGTTGTCGCGTAACTCTGTTTTGCCGTGCCTGATGCTGTCTGGTCTGTCGCAATAATCGTCGTTCTGCTGAGTCGTATCTTGCGCAACTGCTCTATCATGCACTTGCGCGTCGCGCCTTCCCTTTGCTGCCAGTTCACTGGCCGTCGGCACGGACCACCTCACACGTGATGCATCGAGGAATCTACTGTCGCGGTCTCTAGAATAATTTACTTCGTGTTATGCTACTATTGTCAATGCTGTCTTCTCATCGAGAGTGTAACTGCATGCATTCACGAGCCTTGAAGCTTGTGAGTCTTGGGACGGGGTTGGGTGCTTATTGGCGCTGTCGAGGAAGCTTCCCTCATCGGCCACGAACATCTATTTCTGACCTCATCTGACTGTCTTTGCACTTGGACTCGTGTATTGAGCTACAAGAGATCATCCGGATCAATGGAACTCTCCATTACTTGATCGTGTCAGTCGCCAGCTTCCTTTGTTCCACCTTGTGATACCATCAAGGACACTGAAGAGGGGTTGACGAGTATTGGAGAGAACTCAACTCGGCTCCACGACATCGCTCTCGTTCGTGACATGTACCCGGGCGGCACAAGAAGTCACGGCAGATAAGCACCCGGACTGAACACAGCAGTAGATGGTGAAGGTATTGTTACCTTCCGCTAGGGAATTGCCCGAGTCCACACTCATTGCTCGGACTCGGCAGTCTGATCAATGTGTTCCATTCTCTTGGTGATATAAATTTAGGATCCCCATGACGGTATGCAGCCAAGGTGCCGCATCAGTTGCAACCTGTGCAATCTCCTCTCCTATAATCCCAAACGCCATGCCAAAAACGAACCAAGTCCCTCGCTGAAGTCCATGCAGTCCTATGAGCTTACTTGTGCTCCTTTTCCTTCTCAAGACTGGCAGTCGACGCAATCTTCTGTGCTTCTTCATCTGCCTTCATCTCGCGGACCTTTGCCAGGACGACCTCGCGGAAGATGGCTCCCTTGGCAATCTTGCTCAAACTGCGTTTGTGTGTCACTCCCTTGTCTTCCGGCACCTTGAGTCCTGCTTCGAGGGGCTTTTCCTCTTGCTGTGCCAGTGCGTCTCCTGCCGCTTGTGTTGCGCCAGCGGGGACGTCTGCAGACTGTGGTGCTTCCTCCTCTTCGTCTTCTTGCATCCTGAGTGCTTCGATGCGGTTGGCGAGCTTGACCAATTCGATACCACGCTTCAGGCGCGCCTTGGTCATGTAGGCCTTGATCTCGGGCAACAAGTTGTGGTCGGTGGCACCCTTGCCGGCGATCCATGGGTTCTTGAGTGCTTCCTGTGATGCGTGTCAGCTTGTTGCAGAGACCGTCGTATTTCTCTCGACGTACGGCGCTCGTGGCTCTCTTCTCTGGCTTGGGCACCAACAAAGCCATGATGAAGTCCTTGGCCTCTTTACTGACGTCCTTCCAGTAGCGTTCGTGGAAGACGACTCTTCCATGCTTGGTCTCTTCGATCAGGTCGGTCAGGTTCTCGCTGCGGAATGGAGAGTAACCACAGAGAAGAGTGTAGGTGATGACACCGAGAGACCACATGTCGACGGGCTTGCTATGTCCTTTCTTGAGCATAACCTCGGGTGCTGCGTAGCCAAAGGATCCAGCCATGGTCTTGAGAACACCGTCGGGGCTGTCCAGATGCTTGGCAATGCCGAAGTCTGCGAGCACGAGAGTCGAGTCGTCGGCCTTGGTAAGGTAGAGGAGGTTCTCGGGCTTGAGGTCTGCGGAAGATGTCAGCGAGGCGGACTCAGCAGGTGGTGCACTTCTACTGACCACGGTGGACAACATCATTCTGGTGGAGGTAGTCGACGGCTTCCAAAACTTGTCTTATGGTGGCAGAAGCGTCCTTTTCTGTGAAGCGACCCTTTTCGCAGATGCGGTCGAACAGCTCTCCGCCGGTCGCAAGTTGTGTCACGATGTAGTACTTGTCCTGTTCACTCCTTGTCAGCATACGCTGCGGTGCTGCCGTGTGTCCCATCTCTTGTGCATCTTACTCTTGACTCGAACCAATCGAAGAACTTGACAATGTGGGGGTGTTGGAGGCGCTGGAGCATCTGCAGCTCATCGTACACCATCTGGTCGTTGCCTTTGACGTTCTTCTTCAGGATGATCTTGACGGCGCATTTTCCTAGGGGTGATTCTGCTTCTCTGACGATGCCGTAGGTTCCAGCCCCGAGCGTCTTGCCAAACTTGTACTTGGCTCTGGTGATGCGATGTCAGTGCGTGCCTTGCGGGTGGAGGAGAGGGTCTGGACGGACTTCTTGTCGTAGCTGTCGGGCTGGCCGTGCAGTTTGTTGAGCATGCTGGTGACTATACCGAATGCTTGATTAGAGAATGCTTGGAGAGGGTCTTGTAGGGAAGCGATAAAAGACAACAGGTTGAGAAGGTGTGCGATGGTATCGAGAACCAGGTGTGCGTCTGGCTGCCAGCGGATCGTATTGTGCTGGTGGCCTGCTTACATGCATCGCAGGGAAGGAGCTATCGGTAGTACTTACAACTCATGGTGGGCGTTTCGTCAGGCGCTTGCTATGTCGCTGCGTCTCGGTGTGGAAGTTGTGCGACGGCGGGACTTGACGATTTGCTTGTCGCTGGCTGTGAACTATCTCGGGGCAGACCAAAGACTCGACAGATGGATAGGAGGAAAAAAGGATGCAGCAATTAACATGTCGCGTATTCGTAAGTCCAGCCTTAGTTTACACTTCGCACGGCGGGCTGGAACCCGGCGTGGCAGTGCGTGGGGCAGAAGGACGCAAGCTCGGGGGCTGATCATGGTGAGCTTCATTGTCACGGCGGGCTGTGCTGAGTTTCAATAATGCTTTCAGCTATTTTCAAAACATAGCCGGGCTCTTGAGATAGATGAATTTTCTATTTCTGCGTGTATCTGCATGACTTTTTCGTATCGACACTCACCCCCTGGAGCACCACATCTCATGTTGGGCTCTGGATGTTTGTCGGAGGAAGGAGGGGTTCCTCGAAGGAACATGTGAACATGTGGAAGCTTCGGCCTCTCAGCTCTGACTTCGCGGAAGCATCAGGGTCTTCGATGTGCTTGGTTCTGCGTGCTTGGGACATGTCAATCCATCCACGACACGCTGTAGTGTTCATCCAACGGGGTTTGCGAGAAACAGATCGAGAGCCTCAACGTATCGCTGATGATCACCGCGCGGGGATCGCATCTTGGTAAAGTAGACAGCGTCTGTTCCTGCTCTCGTGCTGTGCGCGGGACATTGACGTCCAGCTCTGGGCGACTCAATGTCTTCGCCAACAAACTTGACTCCGAGTAGTACGTGAACTGCAGGTAGGTGCGATCAGAGGCAGGGCTCACAAGCACAAGCACAAGCACAAGCACAAGCCGACGCGTCTCGAGTCTCGCATGCTGCAAGTTCCAAGGAAGCTGCGATGCACGTCATACAGGTACAAGGGTTGGTGGGCCGTGTCTGACGTCTTGTTTCTGGGTAGCAAACAAAACCTGCGCCATTTGCATTCATTCATATGGCCAACGGAAGCCAGCATACATCCAAACCTCCATCCCTCTATCCTCCGAGATTCATCAGAGCCTGGTCCAACTGGGTAACCGCAACATTTCATCGCATAAGAAGACGCCATCATCAGCCAGAGTCTCCTCGTGGCCGTCATCGATCTCTGTCTGAGGAACGTCATATCACACTTGAGGAAGCGCCCGTCGTCAGTGAGCAAGTCGACATTGACGTCGAAACCTTTGTCCCGCAACTACCAGCTAAGGACACCCGTCGTGATCGCTCGGCTTCTGGAGCACATCTCGAGCTTCGACGTGCAGAGCTCAACAACGCCGAGTAGGAACGGACCGGTCGTCGGCTCGCACAAGACTACCAAAACCAGCTGGAAACCATCGAAGAAGAGGTTCAGGGAATTCTTGCCAGGATTCAGACAACCGTGAGAAATGGCCGTCAGCATGTACCTCGCAGCCCTAGCCGCGATCGTCGCCTCAATGGTGGGCGCCGTGTATCTCTTCGGTATACCCGTGCAGTGGAAGCGCGCCATGGAAGAGAAGGCTCTCGATACCATGGGAGAGAACAAGGCCTCCTATCTGGTCAAGGGTATGCATTACTTTTCCTCGATTCTGATCAGACATGTCATTGACACATCATCTCGCAGGCCAGATCAACAACCTTCCCGCATCCGATCAGAAGGACGTCAGCGAGATCAAGACAGGAGTCGGCAATCTCGCCGGAGGAGCTCTGCAGAACCCTCTGGGCAAGGAAGCGGGAGAGGCAGGAGACAAGCTGACTAGCCCCTTGACCGGTCGCTGAGCGAGGCGGATGTTGCTGCTATCTGCGCAAAAGCAAGTGGGTTGTTTCGCAATGATTGCTTTGAGAGTCCCAACTTGATCAGATACGTGTTTACCTATGAGACCTAATTAACAATGTACCATTGATCTCACATAATTCCGGAGGCCATTTTAAAGCTGTCTGTTCGTTCCTTTGACTGTGCTAATGCTGTCGTCCATCATATTGCTGCCCACAACTATGTATTCAGCTTTCACATGCATGGACCCTGTAAATTTGAACAGCGAATTTGTCGATCTTCAGCCTTGCACGCAACAAGCGTCTGTGAAGAAGACAACACCCTTTGCGTCACAACAAAAGTCACCATTTATCTCTGTGTTCTATCTTGCTCTAACAACGGCTCTATCGAACTGTCTCTCGCTGTTTCTTCAATACACACGAACCGAGCGCCGCCACAAAAGGCCGCCGCAACACTCCCGCCTTCTGGGCTTTGCTCCGCAACCACATTACCTGTGATCAACGAACATCACTTCACACTCGTCCGGCAAGATGATGAGCACCAAGAGACTCCAAAAGGTCTGTCTTCTGCATTATTACCAAACTTGATGTTTTCTAATCCTCGTGCAGGAGCTTCTCAAGATCCAAGGACAACTGGCTCCCGGAATCACTCTCGTAGCTGCAGACAACCTCAAGACATGGCTCATGGACATTCAAGTCATGGATGCCAACCCTATCTACCAAGGCGAAATCTACCGCTTGAAATTCGAGTTCAGCTCAAACTACCCGATAGGTATCTTGATGGTACTGTCGCATGCCTCTTTTCTCCGCTGACCCACACGCGCAGAGCCTCCCGAAGTTGTCTTTATCCGTCACCCTGAACGTCCTATTCCCATGCATCCTCACATCTACACGAACGGCATCATCTGTCTGGACCTTCTCGCTTCTCAAGGCTGGTCACCAGTGCAGAATGTGGAGAGTGTCTGCTTGAGCATTCAAAGCATGTTGACTGGCAACTCAAAGAACGAGCGTCCTCCCGGCGACGCTGAGTTTGTGAGAAGCAACCGTCTCCGCCCTCGCGACGTCGCCTTCCACTTCCATGACAATGAAGTTTGATGTTTATCTCGCATTTCAGCTCTGTTTGATGGCGCTTGAGAGGTTTATCATGTTTTCTTTTGTCACTATTGCATGGTTTGGCGTAAACAAGGCTACGGGTTTTTACGCGCCGGAAAGTCTTGTGGATGGCTTCAGGTTGCAATCGCAATCACTATAAAATGAAACTCTTTCGCGTCTTACTTTATTGCTACACTAGAGCTGTAACAGCTAAAGTTCTCTTATAGTTGTCTTATATAGCGTAACTTGAGATTTGTTTTTCTATGTCCGGCCGTCTTCTTATAAGCGAAAGTATGACAACCTCCCACTTAGACAAGAATCATCGCCTGCAAGCCTTGATAATGTTCTGCAGCTTATCATCACTGTTCTTAAAGACTGACCCAAGCGCTGCGACGTTTTCCGCGGTCATTCCACGCCTTAGCTTAGCGACATCGCCAATGCCATTACCGGTGCGTTCAACTTTAGCAATCGCGCCAACACCAAGCAACATGCCCAGAATATTAACAACAGCGGATTTCGGGTCTTGCACAGTATCGTAAAGCGCAAGTGCAGTATTACCAAGCTCGCTAGCAATAGTAATCGCGCGTGCAAGACTAACCAGCCCGAACGCTAATGCAACCTCCTCACCCACGACGGGAACGAACTAGAACGTGGAGTTAGCGGGAGTTCTGAATTTTAATGGGGAAAGCGTCACATACCATGAAAACTACGCTGACGATAAGTATGATGAAATCCTTGCGTCGCTGTTCTTCTCTCTTCTCATCCTTTTCCTCTTGGGCACCTTTGACCTTTGCTTGAGCCATACTATCAACTGCTTGCATCAACATAAAGACGGGCGTACTAAAAGCTTCTGCTGCATCCATGGGGGAACCGCCGATATAAGATCCGAGTGCGATCTCCATGTACGTTGCTTGCATGGAAAGTCGAAGGTCCGGTATGCTACCAAGACCTTTCGTAACCAGGTCCTTTGGGTTAGGCACAGAAATGTCGGGATTCTCGATTGGGAAGCCAGAGAAGCGATAATAGTATGAGGGATCCACCGGAGGACTATGGTCGATAAGAGCATGCTTAGCGGTTTTCTCGATTGTGTGTTCTCCCAGTACGATCCAGTCCGGCGCAAATCCAGCATCGACCAAGGCTGCATTATAGCCGTCTTCGTCTCTGAGAGTCATAAAAGCTTTCTCATAGCTCGAATACGAACCTTCATCAGTACATGGGACAGGCGTGCTCTTTTTTTTGTCTCTTCGACAGTCAAAGTCTGGTTAGTGGATGCAGTCAGTATTAGACACGTGAACGACTGTTAAGATTGTGTGGTACTTACAGCCCATTCCTCGACCTGGGTAAGGAAAGTCGCCTCCAGCGGTTTTATTCTCATCAAACATAAAGCTTGTATCCAGCACACTGGGTACCAGCTTTCTGATATATGTAACATAATATCCGAACTCTTCATCGTAGCCGTCATTGACCGAGGTGTAATTGTCGTATGCCGCATCAAGCATGGTGATCAATGTGTCCAGGGCATAAGCTGCAAGGCACTCTACCCGTAACCCATCGGAAGCTGCATTGAGATCGTCGAGAGTGTCGAACGCCAGATCGTAATCGCATGGGTTATTGTCCTCGGGTTCATAGTTATCATCATCGTCGTCGTCAGGATCGTCCGAACCAGAATCTGGTGGAGCAGTGCAGCCCGATGTACAGCCAGCTGATGCATCACACATCGTTCCACATTGGCCGTTATAACAGCAGGAACCCCCAGGCCACGATCCGCAGAAGATGTTGCCATGGCACCTTCCATCGACTGTCGTTTCATCCGGAATGATATTTTGAACGACTGTGAAAAAATGAGCGTCAACTTTTGCATATCAACAGAAGCTGGAATGCCTGCTCCTGGAGAGATTTGACGAAGCTGGAGAAGGGAGGAATCCGCTCGAGGTCACTTACGCTGCTCGAATTGGGCCTGATTCCACGATCCGGCTCGCGGGGAGGGAATAAAGGCTGTAAATCAAGAGATCAGTCATTGATACAAGTATGATGTAGACCATTGCATGTTTGCACCTACCGTCAGCATTGGCGCATGTCGGATCGTATCCAGGGAGCAAAGGGTCGCTACCACCATCACTCTCTCCACCAACCTTGACCCAGACAAAAGCATCGCATAGATCATCGTCTGTCTCACTGGTAGGACGAATTCCAAACCCGGCGCCCTTCACATTACACCAGTTGCCACCATAGGTACGCAGCCCTACACGCCCATTGCGGCTAGTGTCAACGATGGCGTGATTTGGCATACCGTTGACTGCAAGCTGCGCGCCGAGAAGGTGGATATATCGCTTCTCATCCTGCGCTTTGTTGTATTGTGCATCCTTGAAATTTTCGAATTCTCCTGGAACCATGGACCACGCATTCCAGTTCGAAACATTTGTTACAATACCTTTGCAAGATTTCGGCTTTCCAGCCGCTTTCCAAACATCGGCGATAACCTTAGCAGCAGGTGCTGTTGACTGTCAGCGATAAGTTCCAAGCTGAAAGGTTAGTAGTAAAACCTAGGAGTCGAAGTCCTAGACGATCTCGCACATACGAACACAAAGAGAAAATCAATGCTTACCAACATTCGGGTCCCACCCTAACCAGTTTCCATTGCCAGCATCAATGTACTGAACAACGTTCGGAAGATCGAATTGTTTGAGCGCATAGGCGATGCCATCTTTGTATTCCTGTACTGAAGCGGCACATCTCGGGTGAATCAAAGACGTGATCGCATTAGGGAGGGAATCGGGCTCTATCGCTAGAGCAATAGCAGTGTTTGGATTAGCGAGAAAGATCTCTCGGAGAGCTAGAAAGCAAGGGTATTAGCTGAAATTTTGTCAAGCTAAAGGCCTTCACAACACACGGTCGATGTACTCAGCCTTGTAACGGGCAAGTTCCCCAGTTTCATACTCCCCACCAGAAGCATCTCCACCACAGTCGCGACCTGGAAGATCGTAGATAACGAGACCGATGATATGCGTGCATGGAACGTCTTTGATCATAGCATCTATAGTCGGGATAACTGCCTTCTGGTCACTGTAAAGTCAAATAATCAGTATATCATCTCTAAGACTCAGATGATTAATACGAACATCCACATAAACGTTCCAACATCTCCAATCATGGCAGCCCTTCTGGCGAGGTCTGGATCCGCAATATTTCTGACTGATGCTGCGACTTTGGCAGCGTAGTATGGAGTGGCGTATAGTTGCCGGGTCTTGAAAGCATTGTCAGGGAGAGTAACAGGATTTGGACACGCTCTTGAATTGGCGGTCGCTGCTCGCGGGTGATTGTGCCGGTGGGCACCGTGGGCAGTGGCTCTTGCCTCCGAGATCGTGGCAAAGAGGATCCATGTGAGAAGCTTGAACGCCGAGATGACAGCCATCATACCGTACGAATAACCACGGCTGTATCTTTGCTGGTGAGAGACACTCAGGCACCCCAAAGAATTCGACTGATTGGACTTGCTCTGGATGAATTGATGGGAGACGTAACAGCAGCTGCAGCGCTCAATTATACTCACAAGGCCAAGGGCCGTGAAGCATTGTGGATCGTTTCAACTTGGTGAGAAGCGTGTCCCGGCCGTATCGATATTTTCAATTTACTGTGCCGTATGTGAATTTGCCAGGTGAGTCTCACCACGCCACGTAAGTAAGTAGAATGAGGTTGCAGTACGAGATGCTGCCCTTGATTGCATGCTTGCCTAATGACTCTTATTCTGCCCTTTACTATGATCACCTCGCTAGTAGATTGTTAGTCTCGACCTATCATCTAAGTCATATTTTTTCAAGATAAGCGGTTTCTCAGCATACTGCCCACCAGCGCCCAGGGCTAGATTCAGATTTTGACCAGATTTTGACGAAATGAACAAGGGAGTCTGACGGTCTATGGCAAAAGCACGTTCACTGGCTTCAATGAAATAAGCACTGCAGGATTTCATGTGGCTTGATTTAAGATTGTACAAGGAAAGCTTTAGGTCGGCTAGATTTGCGAGTAATAAGCGCGCCGCTTGCAATCAGACATTTGAACTCCTTGGCGCGTGACTTTTTCATGAGTTTCTGGGGTGGAGTCTCATCTCCACCCACTTGAGTCATTCGTTTTCCTTCGTCGATGCCCGTTCGACTTATTAACATCATCTATTGGCTGCAACTGTTGACACGCAGACGCATAGATGTGTGCGCTATGCATCAGCTCTGTAGAGAATTTGTTCATGTTTTGAAGAGTGTAAAAAGCACGCGGAGTATCTGCTAACCATGGTTAAAGCACCATATAGGCTGTTCACAGAGTGAGACAGACGTAAGGTCCAAGAATTGTCGAGACCCTGAAGGATGGCGCAAGAGCAACCGTCATACCCATGCTCTTGGTGAACCCCATGACAAGGTGGATATTACGAAAGCTCTGGAAGCACAGACCGACAATCCATTTCGAATCTATACATTAACACTAACAAACTGTGCCGCCTTCTGCCTAGAGAGGGACCCCTGCCGAGTACTTCATGGCTGTGCTATGAGCACAGTTCGATATTACTTCCGCTCGGTACGGCTAACTCGAACTCTGTCCAAACGAATGTGGCTCGCATAATCGCAGTGATTGAGATTGCTCGGACCGACAGCCGAGGCGGAACGTCCAACCCTGCCAAAATACACCGACAGTGCAATTGACAGACTCATCTCTTACGTCTGTTGTCAAAGAAATTTTGCGATCACCGTCGCGATGACCCCGAGGTGATTGTTCTTGCCGAGAAGATAATATCGGCGCTTCTTACGATGCTTGATTGATGCTTTGCAGTCTTGACTGGCTTGCCGCGTTTTGTCAAACCTCACGCCGTCTTTTGGAATATTTCTTACTAGAGGTTCAAAATCCCACAAGGGCATCAATTTCTTTATACTGATTATCATTCGCTACATGATCTCACTATTCCGACCATGATGGCAAAGATACCGCTATCTATGCCGTCAAGTTCATGTCCTGTACCAGCAATTCACCTAACAACGTTATTAACTTCTATCTGTCCGCGGCTCTACCTATTCGCGCTAAATCACGAATAGCTCTACACCTATATCT
Organism: Aureobasidium subglaciale EXF-2481; assembly: GCF_000721755.1. NCBI lineage: Eukaryota > Fungi > Ascomycota > Dothideomycetes > Dothideales > Saccotheciaceae > Aureobasidium > Aureobasidium subglaciale. Next base: position 34,192 of record NW_013566952.1, on the reverse strand, counting down.
CTAATACTTGGTGAGCAGAAATACATACATCGGGGAGCTTAACAGAAAGATGTCTTTGCAGATAGAATACAGGAGTAGAAAAAGCAGATCGAAGGAAGAACAATCTAACACATGCCTCGAGGACGCAGCAGGCTTAGTAAACAATACTGAAAGGTCTCATATGAGATACGCTGCTCCTCATGCAGCTACGCACAAGGTGGCGACCGCAGTCGATTGACGAGAGAGGTAGCTATATCAATAACGGCCAGATGTGCGGGCTTAGTCTCGGGCTCAAATTTTTGGTATTTCTTAACCAAATCTCTTGCAGTCCTCTGGCCCTCTTTAAGATCGGGATTGGCCTGATATGTGGCTTCCCAGTCTATTTCGATGAGGTCGTCTACCACCTTTGTTCTGAAATCGATATTGGGATTGCTCTTTTTGATATCCGTGACCTTGTCGGGGGACAATTCGATCTTTCGAACCTTGACGACCTCCTCGAAGTAATAGGCGATTTTGTCAACTATGTCTTGTCCTTCGCTGCCGAGCGAGATTCTTGCTCGATCCGTGGCGTCAGCGACTTTCTCAGCCATCGAGGAGAAGGGCACAGTTGTAGATTTATCTCCATACATCTTCTCATTGTCGAACTGTCCGGTCAGAGCAGAATTTTGGTTAAAAGCTTTTGCCGCTTCGTCGCCAGGATTGTTGTTGTCGAAAGGTCCGCCAGAGTTGAGAATGCCATCCTGTTTAGCTCTTTCAAGTTGTATACCGGTTACAACCGCTTGCAAGAATTTTGCGAATGTACTGCAGTCCTTTCCTTTATAGCATGGGGCAGCTAAAGTATGAACATAAGTTGGGTCTTTGTTCTTAGCAAGCCATTCGAGACTATAAGCATAGTAGATCCCCACAGTCTGATATCCTTTGGCGCCTTTGCTGGCGCCGACGAGGCTGTTCAGAATTGAGAGCAAAACAAAGAGAGTGGAGGGTCTCATACTAACGACTGCTGTTCTGAAACGATGAGTAAACAGGACGCGATATTCGTCTTTCCTCTAGGACTCGCCTTGACTTTTGAACTCCAAATACCACTGGTCTCGTCGGCGCTAGCAGCCATAATCTCCACTACCAGAGTGCCTGATGTTTTATATAGCACAGCAAAGCTCAACGTATGCAATTTGCAGAAATTGCGACCCAGGATCCTCTTCACCCTGCGTCGCGACTTGTCGATGATTATACACTCCACTGTACTGTCGCTATGCGTGCCTCTTCGTAATCTTGGCAGAATGTTCGCGCAATACTTTGCGGAGACACATATCCAGGGTCTGTACCTGGGCCGTGCTTGTGGCTTGGAAAGGTAAGTCAAACAACTCCTCGGATACAGTCTATTCCGGCTCAAATACCCTCGGAGGGGGGCCACATGGAGGCCCACATGGAGGCCCACACGGAGGCCCATAGAAAGGCTGTTTCGAACGGTTGAGACCTCAACACGAAGAACTTAGCGCTGACGATTCCATTGATGCAAAGAGATATGCTTCTGGTGACGGGAAGACGGATGATACCAGTGCTCTCAACATGATTTCTGCGGTAGCAGCATCGGAAGGTCTCATCGTCTTCTACATGACTGACGGTACGTATATCGTCACAGACACTGTGCAGATTTTATCTGTTGCAAAAGCGGTCGGCGAATGCTGTTCTCAAATTCTGGCGAGCGGCGACAAGTTCAAGGATATGAAGAATTCACATGTCGTGGTTCGAGTAGACTCTGACGGCGGAGAGACCGGAACAGTCGAAATTCAGGACCTCTTGTTTACCGTTCGAGGAGCTACTGCTGGTGCGGTCTTAGTCGAATGGAACATGCACAGCTCCTCTCCTGGAGCTGCTGCCATGTGGGACATTCATTTCCGAGTCGGAGGCGCTGTGGGATCTGAGCTGCAGAAGGGCGACTGTCCGACAGCTTCCTAGACCTCCAGTTGTATGTCTCCTCCACTGCTTCACCTCACCTCAGCCTCATCAGTATATTTAGAAAAAATGTGGGCTTGGGTTGCCGAATACGACATGGACGACGTGGGCCTGACGCAGATCCATGTGTTCTCAGCACGCAGTAGCTTGATCGAAAGTCAAGGGCCAAGCTGGTTCTATGGTACCGCATCGGGATACAGCGTGTTGTATTAGTAACATTTGTATGGTGCTCAAGACATCTTCACCTGTAAGAGGTGAGGCTTCAATGTTACAGTAGAATCAGTGCCGTAGCCTTAGTGGCCCCATGAGTGGCTATGGCAGAAGAAGAGAAGATTCTAATCGGTAGAGAAGAACTCCATGGCTCGGAGCTGAAGACGCAAATTAACATCATTGTGTCTGGAAATCCAAGCTTGTGATACGAGTACCCTACGTAAGATACTGCGTGGTTAGTGGTCGGTCAGAATGATCAGCTCGAGGATCTCACCGCTTTGCACAAATCATCCTTTCTTTCACCAATGCCAGACTTGCAGAATTGAGACTTGGAGTACGCAATTAAATTTGGGAGAAAAGACTGTTCAACTATGAAGTTCCGAGTTCCATCCAAGGTAAACTAGGAAAATCTCCAAGATTGTACTCGTCTACGTTAAATTCATAGAAACCCAAAGGACAGTTCATTAAGTTCCGTTCGTGATCCTTTTGTTCTTTTACCACCTGTCCCCTAACCTTTGTTGCTTCTTCCAAGCCCATCGGCCAGTTGTCGGTGTACGAGTCGATGTGGTCAAGAATTTCACGCGGTACGGCCACGTTTCTAGGTAGGGCTGCCGCCAGAGCTTGCTCTGCCCACCAAACATGATTTTGTGGAGGTACGTTTCTGGTCGAGCAGATACGATAGTTAGGATCCACAAGAGATAAGGTGAGGAAAGTTCGACGACCGGGTCTGGTCTTGTCGACAAGCTCGAATGGCGTGATACGATGATGAAGTACATTCGGCCAAGCGAGAAGTCGACCTACGGGAAGATTAACAGATCCTAGCCTTTGCAACGAAGGAGGCGTTTCAAGAGATCCTCCAAGTATCTGTTGTTTGTAAGGTACGTCAAAGACTTGCAGGAAAGCTTTAAGATCATGTTCGTGGTCGAATGTATCTGGGTCCAGCCTTGTTTCTTGGCGGAAATCGATGCGAGGCTCCGATGTGTTCTCCTCCTCAAGAATGTACACAGAGTTGGCGACAATATGCTCATTGTGTAAGCCTTCGATGTGCCAGTCGCTACCTGGAAACCTAGGTTCGCTAGGGTTCAGTTCGATCCTGTCTATCTTGACTATGACTTGCAACCCCTTCTGCTGGAAAGCCTCGTGGAGAGCAACCCTATATGCTTTATGGGGAATCTGCGCTGTTTTCTCCTCTACAACCGGTTGGTGGTCCGTAGGCTTTCTTTTTACGATGGCTTCCCATGCTTGTCCGGCTTTCCACTGCTGATAGGTGTACGCGGTACCGGGCTCAGGATGCACAAAGTGATAAAGGCGAAAGTACTTGCCACGCACTGGGCGGGCTAAGTCCTTCCCAGATCTACACCAGGCATCCCAATCGTCAGGCATGCCGTATTCCAGCCAAGGATAATCCACTTCGTCGTCCGAGGAATCGTATGGGAAGTCGTCAGGCTGAGCACAGTATGCCTTGGCGTCTTCAATCGCAGCATAGTAAGATTCACTCCCAGGATGCTTTCCTGCTTCAGTAAAGCGGTCGAAGTCAGGGCTAGGCGGCCCATATGAGACGCCGTACGTCTTGATGCGTGTCGGAAAGTGCCCACAACCTTGTTTGATCAAGACGTCATTCCAAGGCTCGATAGATGTCGAAATAAGTCTCTCGATAGCATGATATAGACCATGGTTCCGAGGATGCAGACCGTTGATGTATGAGGTGATGCGAACGCCTTTGCTGGGTTCCTCTAAGAAGTCTACTTCGCAAGGCAACCGCTGGAAATTTGTCGACCATGACGGTCCTCTTTGACGGTGCATCTTCCACCTAGAAGCGGCTGCAAGAGTCGTACGATGAAGGAGATGATAGCCTTCGACAGGTATATTTGGAGCTATATTACACTTGCTTAGTTGCTGGAACATGTCGTTAAGGGGAACCAGTCCCCCTTTAGCCAAGACTCTTGACTTGCCGTATACGAGGGGATACAGGAAAGGATCAACGAGCCTGTGTGTTTGTTGGGGAGTACCAGACAAGGAATCGAGGATGGTTGTATCGGAGTGGGATGATGGCTCCAAGATTGAAAGCTCATCTTTAATGACGGTCCATGTCTCCTCATCCACCTTAAGATTTGACTTGCAAATGACAACTCCAGTGTTGTAGACCAAGATACGACCAGTACTTTGGTAGAAACGAGCCTTGTCTTGCAACTCTAAGAGACACCAGTCCCACGCTTTTGGACTGATTAGATGGCTACGCATTGCTTCTTGGCCTAACTGCAAGACAATCGTGTCGTCGAAGACATCTGTCGACCATGTAGGTTTGTCGGTGATGTTGTCCATCAAGCAAAGCATGGCAAGCTCCCGGGCTGTGATGTTTGGCTCCTGGAACCACTCGCGTACGCCATGAGTGAATCGATCCTCAGGATGTAGTTCGTGCTCTAAGGGGAACCCAAACCCAGGCACAGCGAGTGGACCACAGCCGCTGTTATCGAAGCGGGGTGGGTCGGCGAACGGCGGGGCCATGGTTTAGTCCTCTGGCCTTTGTGTGTGCGTGTGTGTGTGTGTGTGTGTGTGTGTGTGTGTTGGCGAAGGTTGAATTGATGAGAGAAGTGGAAAGAATTAACGCTAGCATTTCGCAATAAAGACGACCGTGGCCAGGACACTAATACAGTAAATTAGTTCTTCGCTAAAGCTTCAGACACTCACAGGGGTGGTTTCGTGTCTGAAGCGTAGCGCAGAACTAAGTTATTAGTGCCTTGGCCACGATAACCCCAACTGCGAAAATCTCCTTTCGCCCTAAGCCCTTCTTAACACGTACATACTAAAAGACTACACGCCCCTAAAAAACCCTAACCCTAAAAACCCTAGGCAGGACGAAGGAGGGACACAAATAGTGTTCTACATCACAGTCCTTGATGAGCGAGCCTCTAAGCAGAATCATTCTCTCGGCTCACCCTCAAATTGGTGTGACTCTTACACTGATTGGTCATCTTCAAGCGTTACTCACATTGTTCATAACCCTCATTGGCTGCGACACACTTGGCGCTCGATTCTTACTCCCTGACTTCACAACTCGTTCTTCCCTCGCACGATCTTCGACCTGACAAGTCGCATCGCCCTCTCGTTCAGGCGGCATGCCCTGAGCCTCCACACACCTTGCATTCGAATCCATACATCACCTCCTCAGCACGGCAAAGTTGATTCGCATCGACGTAGGCCTAGCTAGTCCTGATTGCGCGGCAGAGCTCCGTTTCTACCTGTGCAACTCTTTCTTGCATCCGCTTGACTGAGCTTTGCGGGCAGATGACCTAGCTAGTCCCGAGTTGTGTAGTCCCACTTTGTCGGTGGGTGTTGGCCTAGCTAGTCCGATTACACGGCAGAGCCCCGCCTTGGTCGCTCTGCAATCTGTCTTTCTCTTCGGCTCGACCAAAACGCGACAGTCTCAGACACGCGACTTGAGTCAATGCCGCTCGGCAGGATCAACCGCGAAGCCTGGGTGGGAGGGTACTGCACTCGCTATTACAATCGCAGTGTAGGGCAACGGTAATGCTTGTCATGTCAATCTTCTCCCCTTACCCAGACTCCTTTCCTTCCGACTCTTCCTCGAGCTGACATGCTGCGCCAATCAAGGTTCTCTCTCTACGACCTCTCCGCTCACCACCGTCGCCACCACCATGAAGTCTACCACGACTAAGCTCAGGCTTGATGGCACGACAGATGAGCTGCCCATGATACTTTGCGATCGCTTTACCTGGATCATTGCCGAAAACCAGGTCGGTGTGAGCTGGCGCGAGTCCTAACTTGACGCGAAGACGGACGGGGACGACGACTACGACGACTATAACCACAAGCATCGACAACATCTGGGGGATCCTTCACCGGTCAACGCTCACGACTGCCCACTGAATCTTTAGCTAGGCGTGTCCAAGACCAGCTAAGATCTCTTGGTACTCTTGACACTGTCAGTCCGGCTTGGAGAGAGAGGTAACAAAGCCCGACGCATGTTTCTGCTGGTCCCAGTTGAGTCGCTCGCCTTAGGAGATTCGGTTGCCGATTTCCAGCCACTTGCCCTCGATCAGGTTCCCGAAAGTCTGTTCGAACGGCCACACGACACGCGCTCTGCCCACTGCAACGGCTTCCTACATTTTGGCCTTTCCCTTAACCCAGCCCGCAAGTCTACAGTCATCATGCCCTGTCAAGTCTACGTCGGTCGAGCCGGTAGCACTGCCTTGTCCATCTTAGACCCTCTCAGAGTCTCCAAGTCTTGACATTTTCCTTAAGTTCAACTCGTACACCTAGCAAGAATTGTCGAGCCTGTACAGCACCGTGACAGACAAGAATGGCCGTTTCATCTCCTACACTACTCCCGTCGTCGATACACAAGGCATGTATCCCGGTGGCAGCGATGTTGCCTTCGACCTGTAGGAGGCCTAAGGTTAGGTCCGGTCAGACAAGTCGCACAAACGCAGAGCGTCGGATCATCTAGAGATTCCTCCTCGATATCTCCCTCGTCAATTCGCAATTGACCCTCCAAGTCACGACGAATGCGACGCCGCGCCATTAATCACGACAGCCCACCTAACTCCTTCTCACGATAAGCTAATGCTTCCTACTGCATCTTGTCAAGTCTTCCTGAGCATTCGTACTTCGACACCTGGAGAACGCTGAACAGCGGCAAGTCTGATCTGGGGTCGGACAACATGACATGCGCGCAGAGGTGGATCAACTTTACAATCTTCTCCGCAAAGCTGGTAGATAAAGGCGACAGCATGTTTGCGCGAGAGCTTGGGGTACAAGCCTTTTTCGATATTCGCAATGCCCTGGAAACGACATTGGCGTCACACTCGAGCACGCTTCTCGACAATTCGGACGTCACGGCAGAAGAGCCGCTGAGCTCTGATACAGAAGCTGCAGCACATTGAATTATACACGCATGCGAAAAACTAATTGTTCTGGACAACGACTTCTTCGGAGATGCTTGGAGTAAAGGTCTGGCCATGAAGACAGAGCTTTGGACTGTTCAACCAGGCTTTGCGGCAAAGAGGTGGGAGCTATGGGCTGATCAGTTTGGCAAGAGAGCGAGTGAGGCCTGGTTGGGAAACAATGTGAAAGAGGTCGCTCGAAAAGCTGCTATCGCAATTCGCCAAGGCCTTCCAGGCTGAGAAGCAGACAGAACAAGGCACCTTTGTACCTCAACATTCAAGAGCCACAACAAGATATGCTGCTGAAGAATCTGCTGCCTGATGGCGCCTGTCCTTATGCGTCCACACTCAGCGACAATAAAAATACCCATCCCATCGTTAGAAACAGCACTTCGTTGTCTGCCGAGAAGAAGGGCGTCTTCTACCTCAGTCGCATCGCTCCTTCCGGCTCGCAACTATGGGTCGCCAATGCCGACGGAAGCAACGCCACAAAGCTGACGGGCAATCAATCAACACCCTTTGACTACCACGCTTCTTGGTCTGCAGATGGCAAGAAGATTGTGTTTACCAGCGAACGCCGCGCCGACGGTCAATCGGATCTTTACCAGGTCAATGCCGACGTATCCCACGTTACGAAGCTTGTTTCAAGTGACTCGTTAGAGGATGGCGGCAGTCTATCGCCTGATGGCTCGAAGCTTGCATACAATTCCACCGCGACCAATTACACAACGAATGTCTTTGTGAAGGATCTCAGCAATGGTGTAGCAGTCAACGTCACCGGGAGCGACGAGAGGGTAGGCAGTTTTGTAGGCCCTCACGGCTTGTTTCCCCCTGCCTGGTCGCCTGATGGAGAGTGGCTCACTTTCAGCTCTGATGCTAGTACCCAGTGACCTGGCCACGGCAATGGTACCGGATGGGAGCACACTCAATCCCTTGCAGTCTATGCTGCGCACCAAGACGGAACTGGCTTCCGCAAGGTGATCAGAGAGGAAGGCCGTTGTCTTGGCACTCCGAAGTGGTCCCCCGATGGAGCCCGCATCGTCTACTACAATATCTCCACTGAGGATACCTACGGCGCGCATGGTACTTTCAACGGTCAGGAGGATGTAGTGTCTTCCCAGATTTTCAGCGTTGATGTTGCAACCGGCACCGATGTCAGACAGCATACTTTTGACGACACCCTGAAACTCTGCCCCGCGTATTTGCAGAATGGCAGCAGTATTGGGTATCTTGTCAACGCTAGAGAGAAAGCAGGATTCCACTACACCGCTCCCGATGCAACGCCCCAATATATCAATAGTACAATGCGTGACCTATCATGGTCCTCGGACGGAAGCAACGTCGTTTGTAAAATCTACGAGTGGGGCCCGCGAGCTGCAGAGAAACAGTTGTTCAGCTGGGACGACGACTGGGAGTACCGCTTCATGGACGTGTTTCCCTCTTTCAACAAACAGACTGGACGTCTTGCAACTACAGAGAAGCAGCTCGGCAACGGCTCATCTTCCGTCGTGCTCTCGATGCCGACTACAGCCGTCACTACCGCTTTTGAAACCTGTGATGTCAATGCATCAGCAGAGTATGCAGCGCTCCACGCAAGTGGTCTAGCTGGCACCTTCCAGCCAATCTCGTCAGCAGACGGGTCCAAGCTTGCTACAGGCCTTGGTGTATGGTTCTTCAACCGTGTGTTGTACCCTGCGACGCTCTACTCTTTCGATGCTTCAGGCACGAAAAACGAGAACCTCACTGATGGCACTCTCAATGCTGGCTTCCCTTCTTTCTCACCTGACGGCACCAAGCGTGTTAACCGACTCTGGAACTCGACGTACGGACCTCTAGGACTGCACATGCTGGACATGGAGACTGGAAGTACGCCGCAGCTGACTTCTGGCTGGGACAATACGCCTGGCTGGTCCCCAGATGGTGAGCTTATTGTCTTTACGCGCCGAACAAATTGGACCTGGGGCCCAAGCTGGCAGGAGGACCGCTTTGACATTTGCACAATTCGTCCTGATGGTACCGACTTGTAGGTGTTGACAGAGAGTGAAGCCAATGATGCGGATGCTGTCTGGGGCTATGATGGAAAGATCATGTACAGTACCGGCATTTACGGCTTCAGAGACGAGAGTGTGCTGTACGACAACACCTTCCAGCCGTACGGGCAGATTGTAGTCATGGATAAGGATGGAAGCAACAAGCAGATGTTGACTGACAGCATGTGGGAGGACAGTATGCCGTTGTACGTAGAGCGGGAGTTTTTTGACTGAGGAACCCTTAGTTCTGTCCGCGAAAGACATTGTCTTTGTCTTCTGCAGCCTTGTCCTGATCCTCTTCAATACCACTGTGCCCTGTCTGATAGAGTATGATGGTCTCGGCTGATGGACCAAATGTAGCTCGGACGGTGTCAAAATCATCCTCAATGTGCTCTACCAGTAGTACAGTATCATTCCTCATTGTTCTTCCATCCATGATGTTAATAAAGTACGGGATGATTTCTGACTTTGTATCGTTACAAAGCTCCAGAAGCAATTCACTACATCCTCGAGGCGACTTGTTGATGAATGGCGAGTTTGGGTTGCTGTCAGTCTCGATTGGCAGTTCTGAGGGCTTGTAGTATTGGTTGATGCTGTCAATGAAGCCGAAAGGATAGTCGTCATCTTCGGCGATGCCGCTGTCTTCGAGAAAACGGGTCATGATCTTTGCTACTATTAGCGTGAAGACCAAGCTGTTTGGAATTTTTAGGGTTTAGGGATTGTTTCTTTGCTCAGTGGAGCAGCGCATATTATCGGGAAGAACACTATTTAAGGGATATTTGGCAAGTCTTTCGCGGCGGCCAGTTGAAGTTCGCGGTTGTCTGGGGGGCAGAAATTCATGACGCAGTCCGGCACCCAACGCTCGGCTTAATAAGCGCGGAAACCCGAGAGCAGCTCCCTCCGTGTGCGAAGCAGCGCTGTCGAAGTTGTATCGGCTCAAGGCAAGGAGATCCTCGAATCCGGAGCGACGACACCGACACACATCTTGTCGAAGACTCTCTGAGTTGAATCTTTTGACATGAGCTATGACTGTCCCTTTCTACAGCTCGTCGTAACCCTAATTCAATTATTTGAGGAAGAGGGCGTGACAGTCCTGAGCACGTGGGAAGAGCAGACAACGATGATACAGAAACGATTGCGAGACATGGCCGGGTGCAACATGGCGGGGTGTGCGAATGTGAACCCTAGAGATTGTAAAGAGATGCTGCAAGCATCGTACGTCTAGGGCTCGAAATGCAGGCATGATTAGGGATAACTGTGGCTCCAAGGCCCAGATGATGTTGATTCATGAGGGCTATTGTACAGATGTAGGCATTCGTGACGCTTGCCTCTTCGACGACTCGTGCGTTGTTGACTCAAGAGATAAGGGTTTCATTGTTGAAATTCACATCTCAGCATCATATAGGCTTGAGAGCGGACGAGACCGCAGTGTAAGCAGTGGCAAGTCAACTCATAAACCCTCAAAATTAGAACATTTACCAGAGACCGAGGCTTGGTAATGATTATCCTGCATGTCACTCGAGCTCGAAGACAGAATGACTTGGCCGAGGGAAATACATGTTCAATCATCAAAGGGGACCGCGAGCCTGCTGAGAAAAGAGTCATAAGCTTTACCAATCAAGAGGGAAGGAAATCTTTGCAGCTGGGTTTACACTCACATGTAAAAGCATAAACCCGTGGAGTTCGCAGGTGGTTGTGGAGTCGTGGAGGCTCATGCCGTGAAGTTAGCCTCCCCGTGGGAGTGCCCGCCGTTTGATATTTGGCTTGCGAGACTGAGGGGGTCAGTGCTCCAAGCACAAGAATCACAAGACTGGAGAGAGCTTGCCACCGTTGCTTCGCATGTCTTTTTCTCAACCCAATAATCTCATCATACAATGCAACAGGACACATGGGACTTCATGTTTTCGAGCATGACAGCGCATTTACTCTTGTGATACGACTGTCAAATCTGTCATAGAGACACGCCAGGCAACATCACAGCGTAGCAGTGGAGATTTCAAGGTTTGTTCACCGAGCGCCTCCGTTCGTGGATGGCGCGTGAGCCGTACAAAGCGCGCCCCTGCCGTCGCCGCGAACTGCAAATGGTGGTGAACTCTGCTTGTCGCCATCGCGGGCTGCGCCGACGGTACTCATACGAGTTCTGTTTTCGCACCTCCATCATGGGGCACAAGTGCAGTTGAGAGCCACCAATCAGTTTCTGACGATCCTCAGGACATTGGCAAATTTGCGACGGGTACCTCTGCCCTTGAGGGCTTATGTTCTCTACTCATGCACCAAATGTCAGCTCAGGACACCAATGAGGCCAGGATGTATAGCCATCAGCACTGAACAAGTTTTGGCAACGGCAAGCCTCTGTTCGTTGTGGCGGTCTCTCTTTCGCGCTTGGCAAACACGGCTTCCCCGAACCGGGTGTGAGATTCGTGCTTCTCCAGGTCCCGAGGAGGATTAGAGCATTTTAGCAGCTCCTTTTAACAGCTGAACAGGAGCGTTTCTCGAGCTCTAAGTGGCTAGTCGATCATGTGGCGAACGTTGAGGTGTTCGAGGGCAACAGCATAGTGTTAAGGCCGTATAGGAGCTTAATTTAGCTAGTTCGGTAGCGTAGTTCGACTAGTTTAGAGACTAGCTAAGGTTCGTGCTTCTACCGAGCTGAGTTCTAAGCTCTAAGGCCTCTATATACACGTCGTCAGTATAAATAGCTAGAGCTAAAGCAGTCAATACTTGCCGCCGAGCTAGTAGAGCAGTCTCTAGCCGAACAGCAGCTAGTCGCTACCGTCGATAGGAGCCCTTAGCCTTACTTCTCCGATCTAACTTAGCACTCCTTAGAGCCAGCAGAGCTAGCAGAGCTTATAGAGCCAGTTTTAGAGCTAGCAATAGGGCCCTTAGAGTTTATAAGGGCCTTAGAGCTTACTAAGCTCTTAAAGAGGCCGCGGCCGCGGCCGTAGCAGAGGTAGAAGAGGTGCTTATAGCACAGTCGCTAGTAGTTAAAGTGGCCGCTACTAGACTAAGTAACGCAAAAAGTAACTCGTCGACGTCCTCTAGATCTATACGCTAGCGTATAACCGTATATTAAGCGCCGATTAGTATCGCCGCGTACGTAGTAACTAGAAGCGGAAGACTAGCTACGACTATACGTCGATAAAGAGAAGGATTAAGGATATAGTAGAGGAGCGCCAGCGCGTATAGCAGTTAAGAACAGAGACCTCTAGTACTAAGAACGAGACTAACTATATAGTTAGCATAGATCGCTAGATTAGAGAGGTCTAGAATCGCGCTATTAAGCAGAACGAGGCCGCTACTTAAAGCGCTAAGACTTAGAGGCGCTAGAGTCGTCGTACTAACCGAGATCGAGAGCGTATAACTGCTCGAGCTACTACGCAGCGCGCAATTAATGTATCTAGTAACGACGACAGTACTTCGGAGGACTTAGATAGCGAGGTAGATGCTAAGGGCGATAGAATTAATAGAATTAACACTTAGAGCGTTAATTTAGAGCCTTAAACTAATGTTAGTTTAGCGCGTAGAGGCCGAGGAGTAGCAAGTTTAGTTTAGCGGCGCTAGCGAGGAGGTAGTTACTCGAGTAGTAGCCGCTCCGGACTACTAACGTAGGAAGAGGCTATAACTAAGCTAGTTAGTGTTGCTCGAGCGCTCGCTACGCCGTAAGTAGCTCCGATTTTAGAGCTAACTAAGCTTCGAACTAAGGTTAGCGAGCTTAAGAGCGCTATTTAAAGGTAAGAGGCTCTACTTACTTAGCTAATTAAGCGCTAGCAGCAGCCGGCGCCTTAGTAAGTACCTTAGTAATTCCCTTAGTCTTAGTACTCGAACTAGTACTCTTAAAACTCTTAAAACTAGCTAAACTATTAATTACTATCTATACTATATATAAAGGTATTCCTCTACTATTAGCAGAGGGCATAAGAAGCGTAAAGATAACTGACTCTAGCTACTAGTATATATATATAAGTTCGTTAATAGTATAGATACTTAGTAAAAGGCTGCTACCGCTTAGTATCTAACTCGAAGAGGTTTATCGAACGCTATATACGTCTATAACGACTATATTCGGCTAAAGGCATACTCTACTACTATTCTAACCTTTAAGAGGCGTCTATTAAAGGCCCTTTACTTAGAGGTTAGATATCGGAAGCCGAATTAATGCCTCTATAGCGCTATAACTCCTAGATAGTTACTATATACGAGGTCGCTATATACGTAATACCGCTACGGATGCTATAGTAAGATATTAAGCCTTAAAGGTACTACTAAGTTCTACTATATTAACTAGTTATTATTACGGCTATAGAAGGGACTAACTAGCGAGCTAATAAGGCTATCCGGAGTGATAATAGCTTAATACTTAAAGCTATAGCCGTAGTAGTAGCTAGAGTAATAATCTCGCTAACGACGAATAGGCCTACCGAAGCCTCTAAATGTACCGTTAATATTACGGATTAAACCGCGATCTAACGATTAAATAGTAGCCTATAATATAAGGAGGTTTTACTAAGGAGGAAAAGGAAGGGGACGGAAAGTCCGTCCTCTTCGTACGACGCTTATATACGCTAAGTCGGGGAATTCCCGGCGTCAGCCGAGGTTAGGGTCGCTACTATAGCAAGACCCTATAATAATACCTCCCTCCTTACCGCTAAGAATACCGCCGCGCGACGTCCGTTTAAGCTATATTAAGCTCGTTATTTTCCCTCCTCCCTACCGTACGAAGTAATCTAAAGTAAATCTACTCCCTTACTCTACGTATTTCCGTCTCTATACGACTAGCTGCTTCTACCGTCTTCTACTTCGCTTCGCTCGATTCTCCGTTACTTAATTTTCCGTTCTTTTACTTAATTCTCTAGTTTAGTAAGTACTTATTACATCGTATAGTCGCACCCCTTCTTCTTCCTTTTTATAATAATACCGCTTCTATCTACCTTTCCGTACGGTACTTCGCCTCTCTTACTCTTTCCCCTTTCTAATATTATACGATAGGACAATTATACGACATTATTATATCGCTTATTCCCTACCTTAGTAGCGCTCCCGCTACTACTAGCCCTCTCTCTATCGTTACTCGCTTTCCTAGACCTAAGATCCCTTATAGCGGTAAGTCGTACAGTTAGTTTATCCTAACTACCGTTAGCGACACCTCTCTTAGCACTATCTGCTATACTAATGCCTAGGTTTATTTAACGTGTTTATACGATCTCGTTCGGTAGCTAATATTTATAGCGCGCTATCTAGTAGCTACCTCCTTACCCTTTCTTACTATCCCTCTACGCTAATAGCACCCCTACTATTACTATCGCCTAGGTTCGTTTATTTCCTCCCTCGTATAATGGTCGACTTCTTACTAATAGGTACCTAGATCCGTAGCGCTCGTTAGTTGTACGTTAACGCTCTACTTATCGCTTCCTATAGTACTCGCTACCCTACCGCTTACGCTTACTCTACTATCGGTACCTTCGGTAGCCTTATCGTACGTGTCGCTAGTTTCTGCGCTAGCGCCTATACTTCGTATAAGTAGAAGTCGCACCGTTAGTAGTGCCCTTACGTTAATAATAACGAGGCCTTCGTTCCTACCGCTACCCCTTGCTAGGTTCCTCCCGGTATATACCTTCTTACCCTTTAAGTTCGTCGTACGATCGTCTTCTCTTAGTTTAGCCCTAAGCGCTATTCTTCTTCTACGCTAGAGCGTAGCTCGCGCCTATTTATCTAGTTAGTCGTATAAAGACCTAGGCGGGCCTTCTTAGCACTACCTGTTTAGTTACTTTTTAATCGAATCCTCTTCTTACTTATTCTTCTCTTCTCGTCTTCCTTATGCCGCCTATCGCGTAGTTCTTCGTACGATGTCTAATTTATTAACGCTATAGCTCTAGCGTCGAGAGAGCTATCGGTGTTCCGGAAGGGCTAGGTCTTTACGAGCTAGCGGTCTAAGGTAGCAGTCTCTATTAACTATACTACAGATTCCTAAGTTTCTCGGGCATACCCTATCTATTATATAAGGTATTTAACCTGCTATCCCCGGCCTCTCTTCGTACGACTCTCGTTAATAATTTCTTTAACTAGGTACTCTTCTTCTCCGTCTACTTAGATCGTAGGTAGTTATATATCGTCCGAACGTTAGGACGGTAGTAGGTCTCTAGCTGCTAAGTAAATAAGGTTAATATAGAACATATCGTAGATGCCTTTAAGGGTGTCGAGTCGTACGGCGTATATACCGATAACTTCTTTTATAGTGTACTTAGCGTTCTTCTAGTCTAGTTTATAGTAAGGTCTAATCGTACGAATATTCTTTAAATAGAGCTAGACTTTATTACCTACTTAGAATTCTAGTACGGGGCTCCTTCTCTTATTAGCCTGCCGTTCGGCTTCTTATTACGCGAAGGCTATTAAAGCTTTTACCTAGTCTATCGTATCTTAGAGTGTTCGTACGATTTACTCTCCTTTCTCTACTAGAGTTTAGGCTCTTATCTCGTCCTCTCCTATTTATTCTTTAATATCTAGGTCGAAGGGCGAGTTTTCGAAGCTATATATTAAGAAGAAAGGGCTTACTCCTATTATCGCGTTCGTACGGCTATTTATCGACAATTCTGCTATCGGTAGAAGGGTTTTCTAATTAGTCTAGTCGAAGTAGACGTACGTACGGAGGTACGTTTTTATCGAACTGCTTAGTCTTTCTATAGCACCGTCCGTTTAGGGGTAGTACGCTATCGATAGTCTTTTCGTAATATTTACTAATCTGTAGATACTCGACTATAGTTCGCTTACGAACTAGGTTCCTTAGTTAGAGGTTATCGTATAAGGGAAACCGTATCTCCGGACTACGCTTTAGATAACCGTACGAGCGAGGGTCTCTACTATTATATCTATTACTCCTTCTAGGATTACTCCTCTTATTAATCTGTCGGTAATAATAAGGATATTATTATATCCTTCGCTCTTTAGGAGGTTAGTTACAAAGTCTATTAATATTTCCTACTAAGGTTATATAGGTATAAGGAGTAGTTTTAAGAGCCCTTTTCTCTAGTCCTTAAAAGCTTTACTCCTACTATAAACATTACAGTTTCGTACGAACTGTCTAATGTCCTAGCTTATATTAGGCTAGAAGAAGTTCCTTATAATAAAGGAGTATATCTGTTCTCTTCTAGGGTAGCTAGCTATAGTTAAATCGTAAGCGTATTAGATAATCGTCGTACGAAGGCTTTCGAAGTTTAGTACCTACCTTCTACTACGAAATAGGAGGTAGTTATCGTTACTAATTACGTATTCGGCGACTAATACTTTTAGTTATAGGTATAACGGGAACTTCCTTCCGCCTTTTTATACGACTAACTCTACTTCTTAGAATATCTCGTCTTAAGCTCTTACTTCGTCCTATAGTCGTACGTTATCGTACGAAGGCGGCTAAGTACTACCCTCCTCCTCCCGAACTTAGATCGGAGCTAGGGGCTCGACTCGTCCTCGTACTAGTTAGTTTAAAAGCTATATCGTACGGCTTTTAACTCTCCCGTCTTCTTTTTATAGGTTATCCTACTCTTTTCGGGAGAGGGCATCTACTACGCCGTTATCCTTTCCGGGTCTATACTTAAAGTAGAAGTTAAACCTTAATAGTAGTAGTTACTATCGTACGTGCCGTTCTATTAGTTTTCTTAGGCTAAAGAAATACTCGAGGTTTTTATAGTCCGTTACTACTTCGAATTCGTTTACCGCTTAGAGTTCTAAGTCCTATTCTTCTAGGCATCGTACGACGGCGAGTAACTCCTTATCGTAGATTTCGTAGTTACACTTAGCTAGCGCGTTCTTCTTCGAATAGTACGCGTACGGTCGTAGGATACCCTTATCGTCGACTTAAGATAGGACTCCGCTAATATTATATCTAGAGGAGTCGGTTTCGACTACTATTATACGAAGGGGGTCGAACGTTACTAGTATTAGGCCCTCTACGAACAGCTTTTTTATTTTCTTAAAGGCTTTCTAGCACTCGTTACTCTACCGAAACTCTCTATCCTTATACGTAAGGTTAGTTAGTAGCCGTACGACTACTAAGAAATCCGGGATAAATCGTCGGTAGAAGTTAGTAAAGCCTAGGAAACCCTATACGCCTTTTATAGTTATTAGTAGGGCCTATTTAGTTACAGCCCTAACCTTTTCTAGGTCTATCTAAATGCCTTCCCTAGCTTATACGATAAATCCTAGGTACTTTATTTCCTTAACTTTAAATTCGTATTTCTCGACGTCGAGGAATAATCCTATACTAGATAGTTTCTCTAGTACTATCTTTACCTTTATACGATAGTCTTCTACTATCCCGGACGAGTAGATTAGTACGTCGTCGATATATGCCGAGTAGAAGTCGTCTAGGTGTTCGCGTAACGTCTAGTTAATATATTTCTAGAATGTACTCGGTACGTTTACTAGACCGAAGGGGGTAACTAGCTATTCGTAGAGTCTATATCTCGTACGAAAGGCTATTATCTATTCTTTCCCTTCTATTATTCGGATCTTATAGAAAGCTACGCTTATATCTAGCTTTATAAACTATCGTACTTTACCGATTTAATTTAGAGTCTCGTATATTAGCGGGAGGGGGTAGCAGTCCTTCTTTATAATTGCGTTTAGAGCTCGGTAATCTATATAGAATCGGAGGCCGCTACCTAGTTTCCGTACGAAGAGTACTAGTGTAGCCGTAAAGAAGTAGCTTACGCGTATAAAATTCTTATCGAGTAGGTCTATAAGAGTAGTTTTTAGAACTACTAGTTCGTCTTATATTATATTATATAACGGGCCCTAAGGTATCTCGGGCTCCTTACTATCCTTTCGTATAAGTTCGATATTATAGTCGATGCCGGGCCCTTAGTAAGGTAGGAGCGTCGTTATATTCTTTAGCTTAAATAGTTCTAGATACTTACGGTATTTAAGCGGGAGTTTCGTACGAGGGTCCGTATATTTCTTTAGAGTAAGAGCTTTCTATATATCTTTTATCGTAACGGCGAAGCACTACTAGGTGTTCTTATACTTCGTACGAGATATCTTCTAAATTATTAAGCTTATAGTAGCGGCGTAAACTTATAGGATATCTAGCTTTAGGAGGGGTTTCCGCTTATAGTTTCGTAGTTTTACGCCTATTAAGCGGATATATAGCCTTCCTCGTTTAGAGTCTATCTATACGTCGTAGTAGTTTAACTATAGCCTTCTAAGGATAAGGTCGTAGCCGAGGTAGTTAGAAATAATATATAGAAAGGTTCCCTATTCCGAGTGTCCTTTAATATCGATCTAGTATCGTACGATGCGGTTAATCTTACCTTCTCCTCCCGTAGCTCCTCTTATTAACTTCGGCGTTATATCGAAGGTTAGAAGCCTATTCCTTTATACGAACCTCTAACTAATCGCTCTATAGCTTAAGTAGCCGCTATCTATTAGTATGTAGGTAGTAGCGACGTAGTTAATTACTATATATATAGCAAAAGGGGGAGAATTTATACGCTTACTTTCGAAATTTAACTAGTTAAAAAGATACTCCGTTAATTCTATAGGTTTTGCCCTCCGTTCGTAACTTCGTATAGAGGTTACTCTTTTCCTTAGCTCTTAACGGAGCTATTAGAGGGGTAGTTATTATTTACTTCGTCGATAGCTATTACTTATTTAGTAGCAGCTATCCTTATAGGCTTATAGGAGATCGGTCCCGAACATCCTCGTACGAGGTATCCCTTTCTTCTATAGCGGAGGTATAGGCCTTCTTTTCTTTACTTAGCGATCTCTTCGGGAGACCTCTAGTATTCGCGCTCCTTCGTATAGAGGGCGTTAACCTAAGTTAGTTACTAATCTATCTATTCTAGCTCCCTCTTATTACTAGTAATAGGGCGGCTTATACGAGGGAGTTATCCTTAGCCTTAGATCCTTCTAATCTGCTTTAGATCTTCGTTAACTACGCGCAGTTAGTTATAGTATCCTTCGTACGTCGGTTTCTTATCCCTTCCGACTATAGCTTCTATTAGTCGTACGTTAATTNCTACTTAGAGTAGCGTCTTCTTTTAGCTATCGTCCTAGGACAGGCCTCCTACGTCGACTAAGGCTTCGTTAAATTCGCTAAGGAACGTAACTAGATCTTTCCTACCCTATTTTATNCTATTAATACGTACGAGGGCTTTCTCCTAGCGTTAAGGATCGTCGAACGCTAAGTCTATTTCCGTAAAGAAATTTATAATAGAGATCGTACCGTTATCTTAGTTCGTACGAATCTAAGGGGTTATTCTCTTCGCGGTAACCTCTAAGAGTCTGTTAAACGCATAGTAGACTTTCTCGTCGTCCGAGAGGAAGGTAGCTCCGTCGATTAGGAGCTTACTCTTAAGGTTTATTCGAAAGGAGATATATTCGCTTAGGTTATCGTATAAGTACTTCGAGGGATTTAGGAAACGAGGTTTAGCTATCCTTAGGAATTAGTTATATGAAGGTGTTTCGGTAACGGGCGTGTTCTCGGTCGCGGTTAGTCCGTTTAAGGCTACAGCTTGTTACTAAGCTTAATAGGCTTATTATACATCGTGTTATTCTTAGATAAATGTACGTAATCTAGTGATCTCGTACATTAATTATTCGTACGAAGGGGAAGCGTTCCCTTCTATGTTAACGATAGGCGGTAACCGCTCTATACGTGTTTTTAAGAGTAAAACCTAATATTACGGATTAAACCGCGATCTAACGATCAAATAGTAGCCTATAATATAAGGAGGTTTTGCTAAGGAGGAAAAGGAAGGGGACGGAAAGTCCGTCCTCTTCGTACGACGCTTGTNTGCGCTAAGTCGGGGAATTCCCGGCGTCAGCCGAGGTCAGGGTCGCTGCTGTAGCAAGACCCTATAACAGTTAACGAAGCCCTATATACTAACTCTACCTCCTCGTCGTCGTATACACTCAGCGTACTCTTATATCTTTAGCAGTGTTAGCTACGGATGCCACTCGAGTAGCGTACGGTGGTTTCTATTAAGGAATTCGATAGTATCGGTGAATATTGTGCTTAAATAGCCACGGCAGCGACTAAAGTGGTTATATAGCATAGACTAGTCGTTCGGAAAGTAGAGCCGTACGCAGGTAACTACGAGAGCAAGGTATAGCGAGGGCTTTAAGCGGTTGCTGAATTTAAGGGTATCGAGCTCGAGGAGATGCGTAAGTTTAACGATATCTTACTTGCTAAAGCGACAGAGGTACTTGAATTTATCGTTATGCCAGCTCTTAAGGCTCTAGTCGAACTGGCTGTACGGTAGAGGGGCCTTGTATTAGTAGCGGCGAGGGCGAGGGCGAGGGCGCTAGTATATGGCGATAGCGACGATCAGGATAAATAGCATACGACGGCGAGCTTCGTAAGCGTTTATAGCGGCGACGACTATATACAGAGGTTAGCAGTAGCGACGACGACGACGACATGGAGTACTGTACACTAGCAGTAGCTACGCGCGCTAGCAGAGTCAGTACCATAGCTCAGAGGCCTCGGAAGTGGCGTGAGCTAGTTGAATCCTTCGAAGGTGTTGCTGTTGAACAGGAGCTGCTAAAATGCTCTATTGCAAGCCGAAAATGTAACAAATTTACATTCCCTCGGCCGAAAAGATAGGTGCAGCTAAGATGGAAGGGCCGATTGGAATCTTTGGCTTTGCCGACTATCCCCTGCGCTACGTCTTGTCCTGCTTGTAGCTGTACCAAGGCACAATGATGGTGGGAGAGCGACTATCACATCGGGAGCGCAGTCAGTACTGATCCTCCATGACTGACTACGGTTAAAGAGAAATCACTCTGCATGTCCACAGGTCTCATGGTCGCAACTTGACGCGTGGGAGAAGTGCAAACGAGACAGAGTTTGCGCACCCCAGAAATGCAAGTGCGGCTTGAGCTTGCAAGCCGCCACGAAAAACGGTCGATATTTCGTGTGGCGGTATGTATGGAGAAGCTGGGTCACCGGGGAATAACTGGAGCAGGCAACGCGCGGGGCCCCGAAAGAACTTTGAATAGCTTGGACCACTTCCATGTTTGCAGGCTGAGGTTTGGGACTTGGTCGCGTGCTATAAATGGTCGTTGTTCCTCCTCAGTTTGCAGATCCGATCAACACATTTCATCCTTCATTCGCCAACATGGCCCACCACGAAGACATCGACTCCAACCCAGCCCACGACCGATTCAATGTCTCTGAAGAGAAGCACCAAGCCAGAATCGCTGAGCTCACCGACAATGTTACTGGAGAGATCCGTAACCCTCTCGTCGGTGTGCCCCGCGACACTCTGATGCGTTCCGCCGAGAAGTTCGCGGCCGACCATGATCTGAACGACATCCTGCCCCTTCTCAAGAAGGGTGCTCTCGCTGCTCAGAATCCTGCACAGGTCGCTACTATGGATGACTTCACGGACGAAGAGAAGGAGATCTTCCAAGAGGAGATCACTCACAAGTGGCGCCAACCCAAGATCCTTTACATCACCATTATCTTGAACTCCGTTGCTGGTACGTCGGGACGCTAACTTGTTCCAACATTGAATCAAGCTGACTTTGTGAACTAGCTGCCATCCAGGGATGGGATCAAACTGGATCCAACGGTGCAAATCTGTCTTTTCCTCAGGCCTTTGGTATCCCTGAGAGTGGCCCCGTGTGTGAGGCCGCCGGTACCTGCTCCAACAACCAATGGCTTGTCGGCTTCATCAACTCCTGCCCCTATCTCGCTATTTTCCTTTTCGCAGGTTGGATTTCCGACCCCCTGAACCACTGGCTTGGTCGCAGAGGAGTCATCTTCATTGCTGCCGTCTTCTCCCTACTTGCCCCTATTGGTATGGCGGTCACCCAAAATTGGCAACAGTTGGTCGTCTGCCGTATCCTTCTTGGTATTGGTATGGGTCTGAAGGAAGTCACGGTACCTGTCTTCTCCGCAGAGGTTGCACCTACCAAGATTAGAGGTGGTTTGGTCATGTCGTGGCAAATCTGGACTGCTTTCGGTATCCTCCTCGGTACGTCAGCCAACCTCGCCGTCAAGGATGTTGGTGACATTGCATGGAGATTGCAGCTCGGGTCAGCCTTCATCCCTGCTGTCCCTCTTGTTCTTGGTATCTTCTTTGTGCCTGAGTCACCCAGATGGCTCATGTCGAAGAAGAAGTATGGCAAGGCTTACCAGTCGCTTCTCCGATTCCGTGGCAAGCCTATCCTGGCTGCTAGAGAATTGATCTACATCTACGCCCAAATGGAGCAGGAGGTCATGCTTATTGAACAATCCGGTCTCCCTGCTAACGCTGGCTTCTTAACTCGTTTCATCGAACTCTTCACCATCCCCCGCCTGCGCCGCGCCGTTCAGGCTTCCGGTATTGTTATGATTGGTCAACAGATGTGCGGTATCAACATCATCGCTTTCTACTCTTCGACCATCTTCTCTCAGGCTGGCGCTACCGTCACTGGGGCTCTCCTCGCTTCCTGGGGCTTCGGTATCATCAACTTTATCTTCGCTTGGCCAGCCGTTTGGACCATTGATACCTACGGTCGTCGCGCTCTCCTTCTTTTCACCTTCCCCAACATGTGCTGGACACTGTTGGCCGCGGGTCTCTGTTTCCTGATCCCCACCGAGTCTGCCGCCCATCTTGGCCTGATCGCCCTCTTCATCTACCTGTTCGATGCCTTTTACTCTCCCGGTGAGGGTCCTGTGCCCTTCACCTACTCCGCCGAAGTCTTCCCTCTCTCCCATCGTGAGGTTGGTATGTCGTGGGCCGTTGCCACCAACAACTTCTGGGCCACCGTCGTGTCCCTCACCTTCCCCCGCCAGCTTCGCGCATTCGGCACCACCGGTGCTTTCGGCTTCTACGCTGCCATGAACGCTGTCGCCTGTGCCATGATCTTCCTTTGGCTGCCCGAGACCAAGCAGCGCTCGCTCGAGGAGTTGGACTACGTGTTCGCTGTCCCTACTCGCACTCACATGAGCTATCAGCTCTTCCAGGTCTTGCCTTACTGGTTCAAGACCACTGTTCTGCGCAAGAAGGGACTTCCGGAGCCCAAATTGTACCACTTCCACAGCGACTCTACTGTCCTCGAGTTGGAGAACATGAAGGCTTGATTGGGTGGGTTGTTGTTGGCGGAAAGTAATGAAGTGGGATCACATAGCGAATGATCAATGTATTAAATTGGACCGTATGACTGCAACCCTCTTTGCTTGTGATGGGAGATTCTGTACACGTCGAAGCGGAGCGGAGGAGAGGGAAAGTCGCAAACCTAGGGCAGAAACACCTTGCGCACGTTCGTCCCTCCTTTCTATTAAATCAACTAGTGACATGATTTACTTGCTCCCGCTCGCTCTAGTAACGTGGCGCGTAGTAGTACCATCTTCATGGGCATGGCCCGATTCTAAACGAGTGCCGCCCTCGGTGTGAACAGATATAGCAACGATCTCTTTCTTGTCGTTGGGATCCTTGGTGGACTTGTGCAATTTCGCGCCCCCGTATACTTGTCAACTCGAGCTAGCGGTCATTAGGTCACCTAAACTTACTGAATCCGGAGAATTGCAGCTTTGTCACCATACTGAAAAGTATCAGTATTTCTCAAGACTGCCGCAGCAATGGGATCGACGCCATGCATACTTACTTTTCTTTCCGCCTCGGATGGCCTTATTTAACCCGGCGCCGTTTTTGCCTGGGTTCTGATTGACAATGTCATTCTTGGTCGCTCCCGCCCATCTTAACGCCCTTTTTCCGCCAGTACTGAAAGCCCGTGATTCCTGCAGAAGACATGTCTATTCCGTGAATGAGAATGGAAAGGGCTTGATTATGAGATGAAGGTCAGTAAAAGTTCTGGTGTTAAATGTAACTGAGGCCCGCATTTATATCAGGCTTCTCAAACTTTAGTTTTATCCAAGATCGTAAAGATCAGAAGGGATTAACGGCATATCCAGGCGCTTAGCTATCTGTTTAGATTAGAAGAGAGCTACAACCCAGGCGGTCGGTACCAAGGTGCTAACGTTTGACTACGCGCCGGATACTGTTAGGGAGTTCTGCCTGAAATAAGCCTCAATCTCCTTATCTAGGCAATGGTGAGCATCACATGAGAGAGCAATTTATAGAGACTGTGTTCGCGAGGATGCAAACGCTAATCAGATTTGGGGTTACAGGATTACCGAGACAACCATTCGGCATTAAGAGCAAAAGCCTTACTCTGTAGTACAATCTGAACGTCTGCACGCGAACAAGGTCGGGATCTAGAATTGCCGTTGCATGCCAATATTTTATCATTCATCTCTTACTATCTCACCAGATTCGATCAAGTCTGCGAGCAGCCATTCGTCGAAGAAAATGTCCTGCCAACCGCTGCGATCCTCAGGCTTCCAAGAAAGCATTTTCCTCATGATTGTCAGGAAATTCTTCTTATCTTCACCCGAAAGACGTTGTTCGCAGCTCTCGAGGCTTATTGCCGGTATCGCCACTTCATGTATCCACTTGCCTGCGCGAAGAGATTAGATAGCGCCCAAGTCGCGCAACAAAAACTCATGTATAACTCACCGTCCTGGTCCCAGTATTTTGCGGTCTTCTTAGAAGCCGCAAGAAATTCAGGAGGGGGATCACCTAGAATTGCCACCATTTGAGCAAGATGATGGCTTTCAGAGTACTGATCATCACCGCGCTTGGCACTGAAAAGCCTTTCGGGTTGAAAAAGATCCCAGAGCTGGTTGACCTATCAGCCGTCGCATCATGGGACAACGAAAGACCGTTTCGATGCCGGAATTCTCGTAACAATAAACTTACTGTCATTCCGAAGCTCCAGATGTCCACGGGATAACTCCACTCCATCTCTAAGATGACTTCGGGCGCACGATACACGTTTGGCATGATGAGTCCAGTGTGTAAAGAGTTTCCAAATCGAGCTTCGCTAAGATCAGTCAAGGACGGAAGTCCTTTTGTCAACGGCATCGGCTGAGAGACATAGACGATACGATCCGAGAGCTCCTTCCTCGGCGCAGGGTTTGTGATTGCCATTTCCGCGAACTTGTCAAAGACTGAGCTGTCTTCAATGCCTATAAGCACGTTGTTAGGTTGAAGGTCTGAAGCTCTGTAAGCAAACGCTATACTACCCAGCGCCTCGATGCTTTACCCGTGTGGATCACCTTAGCTTCCCTATGCAAGAAATCGAGTCCCTCCAATATGGGACGGAAGATCTGCCGTATCAGGTCTTCGTCGAATACTCGGCCGCTTGTGAGATCTCTTCGCTCAGCGAGGCTGATTCCAAGTGGTTCGTGGATAAGGCAAATATGTCTGCCATGAGGACCTTCAACTTCGAAAGAGTCAAGGAGTCTCCTGATGTGGTGACGACCGTCATGTTTAGAAGACAGTGCTTGGATATGTTGATAGATTTCAAGCTCGCGATGTTTCTTTGAGCTGTTGACATAGGATTTTGAAAGCGGCATATTTGTTGGATGCGAAAAGGTCGCGGCAGAGCCACACAGTTGATGCTGATCCGTACCCAAGTTTGCCAATGGATTGGTATCGGCTCTTGAACACTTCGCCAGTCCTGACGGGGAGAAATCGTTCTGCCTTGTAGTCACGAAGAGTCTCTTCTTCAATGAGTGTCGAGGGGTCTAGCCGATTAGTTGTCATGGTATGGACCGCGCGTTGATGGCGTGCGACGTTTCGCGAACGCGGCCTGAAGATCCGATGCAGTTCAGGGATGCGACGCATGTCTGGTTGTCCGTAACTCAAGACGCCCTAGCTTGCTGGAAGAGGAAGCGAGTCTGCGCGCGTGCGTCTCGCTCGGGTTATTTGTAGGTCCAGCGTTCCCTCAACGCCGAGATGCGCCCTGCGCGTAGCACTCAGATTGTAATTCTGCTGCCCGTAAAGAACATATAAGAAAGCTAAACATAAAAATCATTGGATTTAGCAATTATAAGTATTAGATTATAAGCTAGAGTAGTGTCTCCTAGTAAATAAAGTACTTATATTATAAGAAAGCTTTATACTAGAGTATACTAACGTATATAGAAGGGACGTACCTTATAGTCTAACATTAGATTAATTAATTGATTGATTAATTCAATTAATTAGGCTACTTAGTTCTACAGCAAACCTATAAGCCGTCTTCTATCAGTTCTTCCTTCTTTATCCCTATCTTTCCTTATTCCATTCTAGCTTCCCCTTACTCGATAGCTCTCGTCTACTACGTAAACCTGCCGGACTTATAAAGGAAGTAGAGGACCGCTTTTACCGCTAGAAGGTTCGCCTTCTATTTTTCCTTTAGCCCGTCGACTAGTTGCCTATTTCTCGGGTCTTCCTAGGGATTAAAACCCCCAAGTATATAAGAAAGGTCCCTCTACCTATACCCTACTACCTCGATAGCATATTAACGATCTTCGCGTAGGAGGGGGCATTCGTATATAACGTGCTTAATAGTTTCTCGCGTAGCTCCGTATTCGTACCCTACTAAGTCTACTAGTTTTATCTAGTATAGGTTACTCTTTAGTCGGGAGTGCCCTATCCGGCATTAGGCGAGTATCGACGCTTCTTCCGCTAATAATACGTTATACACTATCGCTATATAGGGACCTAGAAGAGCTCCGTCTAGCTTCTACGTGTATAATCCGGTATATAGCGTGTCTCGAGGTCTTATATTCCTAGCCTATTTCTAGGTCTCGTCTAGCTTCTTTTAAAGTATCTTCCTAGCTACCCTTAAGGCTATCTTCTTCGTAACCCCTTTATAGCGTTATTAATATATTTTCGACCTTACGATGTTACGATTACGTAGGTCCGGAGGTACTAAAGGGTTAGTAGGTATTAGGAGGTTAGTAGATGTCTAGGAGTCCGAAGAGGTTAGAGGGTTAGTAGGACTTTCGAGTTACGTAGTAACGCCTTCTACCTCTCCCTATCCCTCCTCTAGCACCTTTTTTGCCCGCTTATCTACCTACTCGTTACTATATACACCCTTATAGGCCGGAACCTACTATAAAGTAACCGTTACCCCTTCCTAAGCCTAGAGAACATCGATATACCTACGGATATACTAGACTATATACTGCCTATATAGACTTATACCTTCCTAACTCTAGGTTAAAAGGTCCCCTACCCTCGGGGCCTTTTCCCTGTATCCCGCCAGCTAATCGGATCCCGCGAGCCGACCTCTAGACCTACCCTTAGGGCCTTTTCGCCCGTACGCTAAAGTCATTTTTAATCTCTACCTATACGGAGCTAAAAATTATAGCGTGTAAAAGTCCGCCTCGATATCTAGCCGGTATACCGACATCTCTACTATTCGAGCTATAGTTACGTTATTCGATTATATGTTAAAGACAGCTACTCGTCTCTATTCGACGCGACGCTAAGACGCGACCGAAGACTAAAGAGCTCTCCCTACCCTACCCTTCTTATACGACAACTTATTATAAGAAAGTAAAAAGAAAAAAACATATAAATATATATATATATAAAGCAGCGTATAAGTAGCACCCCTATCCGTAGCTCTACCGCGCTAACCGCCTTAAGCACTTCTCGTATAAGGATTCTTCTCGACCTCGGGTCCCTAGCGTACGCGCGTATACGCGCACTCTCGATATTAATCGATGTCTCTTACCTCGTACGGAGTTAAGTATAGGTAGGAGTAGAACTGCTTCCTTTATAGCGTATATCGCTTTAGCGTACGGCCGGGCTAGATTAGTACGTACTAGAGTAAGCGATATTAGATTAAGGGTAACCGACTTTATACTATCGAAGCTCTCTATCGGTCTATCTAGGCGGAAAACTACTAGAGCTTATACGAGATACCCTCCTCCTTAGAAGAAGCCGATCTAATCCTCTTTCTCTATAGCGATACGTTCTAGTGTCGGCTCGATAAGTAATCTTATTATTATATCTACTAAAATGTCCGAAAGATAAGGGAGCATTATCGTACGGCGTACAGCTAGTTAGAATTCGGTAGGAAAGGTCGGCCGTCTAAGCTCGTACGTAGCCTAGCTCCTCCTACTATACGGACCTAGCCGGCGTAGATTGAAGTATCGTATTAGAGGATCTTTCTATCCGGGCCTAACTCCTATTTTATCTGCGTATAGAGTATAGACAGCTTAGACGGAGACGGCGACGGCGACGGCGACGATATACCGCGCTACCCTATACTACCGCTAAGCTTATACGAGAGACACGAAATAGTAGTCTAGCAGTAGAGGGACTAGATCGACGACCTATACGACTATAACGGCGACCGTTAGCTAAAACGAACTAGATAGTAGGGGTTCCTAATCGACTCGACCCGCTCGTAAGTCCTCGAATATGTCGTCGAGCCCTAGCAGGCTTCTCCGCCGTACGAGGGTAAGATATAGGACGCGGTAGCATCGCTAATTGTACGCGCCGAGAAGCTCCTTACGCGTACGAGCTACTTCGTACGGGTTACTATCGTATAGGTCGAGGACAGCTATTACATCTAGCAGCCGCTACAGCTATATTAAGGCCGTCTATAGCTCTAGAAAGGTATATAGGCCTAGTAGCAGATCGTGCTCTTCTTTATACGATTCTACCTAGGCGGTCTAGACCTCGCCGTACCGCTATCCGATATATAGCGAGAGACGCTATAAGGACTAATAGCCGTAGTAGAGGACCCTTTATACGAAGAGGGGGAGGAAGACGACCGGCGGCGGTCTAGTAGAGACCCGACGGCGATACCGGAGCTAGAACGCGGTATCCTCTTCTTTATTATCTTACTACTCGATTACGTCGTACGAGGCTAGGAGTACGAGAGCCTAATAATCTNCGCTCTCGCCGCGATCGCCGTATAACCGTAAGGATAGCTCGGCGTCGATAGGTACCCGTCTATCCTCTCGGCGCTTATTAAAACATTACGCTATCTCGTACTATAGGAGGCGTATAAGAGACTCCTAACTAGAGATATAGATACTAGTACTAGTATAGACGTAGATATAGACGAAGATATAGACATAAATACGGAGATAAGCTCGAGCTCGAGCACGAGTACGAGTATAAGCATAGATAGTAATGCTCGTACAACCGCGAGGGCCCGAGCCGACCCCGATACGTACAACGACCGTATAAAGGGCCCCTAGCTAGATAACGTTAAGTAACTAACCTTTTATTTTCTCCGGAGGGGTATGCGCTCGCCCTTCGAGTAGATATTAGACCTGCGCTCGTACGGCTAGCATCTGGCTATATAGAGCACCTTAGAAGGTAAGGTTAAGTAGAGGGGCGACCGGCTATTATACGGAGATATCTGCCTCTATATAAGCTAGCTACGTCGTATAGTTAGCCTTCTTACGTACAATATAAGAGAGCTGCTCGATTCTCTCCTACTGCTAGGCCTCTATACGCCGCCCTTATTACTATAGAGCCTAAGCGATAGCCTAAACTCGTCTGAAGCCAGTTTTAGCTTTGTACGACTTCCTAGAAATAGCGAGATANTAAGGGCGGACGGCAGTCGGTAGCTACTAGACTAAGTGATTATAGCACTACACTTATAACGGCAGTTCTTCGTAGACCGTACGAGCGATACGTTTAAGGCACCCGCCGTTAATCGATACATCCGCTACGTAGACCGCTTCTATACGAACCTCGCCGTCCTTTATTATATTACTAGCGGCTAGCCGGCACGAGCTACGGAGATACTATCTATCCGTTATAGGAACTCGTACGAGGGTAGACACCGGGGTGTCTATATCGACGGCGGGCTTATTAGTCTTATAACCTCGTACTA
>NW_013566952.1:0-4168 GCF_000721755.1 Aureobasidium subglaciale EXF-2481 | reverse complement strand
GTTATAGGAACTCGTACGAGGGTAGACACCGGGGTGTCTATATCGACGGCGGGCTTATTAGTCTTATAACCTCGTACTATAAGGGCTCGACTATCGTAGTAAAGGCCGATATAAACATCATCTAGCGATACCTACCCGAGACCGTCGGCCTACTCGTCGTACGCTACCTCTAGCTCGTATTACCTTAGATCGAGCTGCTAGAGACGTAGTGTTATAGCCGTACGACGGTAAGCGATTACCTATAGCCCGACCAGCTGCCGGGGCACGCTTTTAACGGAGACACATTTCGTATAAGGTTTAAACAGACCACCGAGAGGTATACCGGCTATAAAGGCATTAACATCTCTAGCTATAGACATCTCGCTATTACAATCAGTAGACGCTACCTTACTATAGCCGAGCAGTTTATAGATACGGTAGATGCTTTAGACGAGTACGGCGATACAGCAGAAAGAATAACGAACCCGCTTAACGCCTAAGCCTTANACTCGTCGTACGTAGCCTAGCTAGTATACGGACGAGACGGCTAGGCGATTAGCGGATCTCTACTTACCTCGCGCGATAAGTTTCGTACGGTGTCCTGGGCCTAGTACGCCTTACTCGAGTATAATCTTACGCTAGAAGTAGGTAAGAAAGGTAGTGATAAGGCTAACGATAATAATTATATTAACGACGACGACGATAGTAATAACCCGTACGAAGCACTAGTAGAGAAGTATGTCGCACGACGTTAGGCGCTACTATAGCGGTCGTCTCCCTTCGTACGACTTCGCGAGTTAGTTTCTCCCTAAGTAGAGTTCCGTTCGAAATAAGAGGAGGCTTTAAGAGCAGTATACGACGGCGACTTACCGATACTAGCTATTATGCCGACCAGCTCTAGTAAGAGTCTGTTATTTATACTTCCCGCCTCGTATAAGTTTAGCGGGACGACGATTATAGTTATGCCTCTACTAGCTCTACGGTAAGATATACTCCGTCGTACGACAGCTCTCTCTATCCCTACGCGCGTCTAGGGCTAAGGAAGCGACGACGTCGATACTAAACTTATCTTTATAACTCCCGAATCGGTAATAACGGCCGCTTTCCTTACTTACTTCTACCGCCTTCGTACGACGGGCTAGATCGACCGGGTAGTGTTTAACGAGTATTATATCTTCTCGGACGACGACATTAACTTCCGGCCGGCGATTAAAGAACTCGTCACTCTGTTCTAGTTCGGCGTACGACTAGTCTTTCTAACGGCTACGCTACCGGTTAGTTAAGAGCTTCCGTTCTAGCGCTTACTCGGTCTATAGCGGGTGCTAGTTCGTACGATTAGGGCAGACACTACCCGGCACAATCTCGAATATATAGTGTCGTACGTAAGCTCGACCGATCGTATAGCCGAGATCGAGAGGTATATATAGCGCCTAGAAAGCGGTAAGATAATCGTCTACTGCCGACGTAAGTAGATAGTCACTATAGTTATAGCATAGTTAGGCTATACTTACTACTTCTCCTCGTACGAAGATAAGAAGGTAAGTCTAGAGGGGTTTATCGCGGCCGAGAAAGGTATAATCGTTACGACTAACGCCCTTAGGCTCGGTATCGATATACCGGACGTATAAGCGGTTATCTACTATAACTGCCCTAATAGTCTAGTTACGTATAGGTAAGAGAGCGGTAGGGCCGGTAGAGATAGTAAGCTGAGTCGATATATCTTATTTATAGAGGAGCCCGTCTCGCTAGCGGCTTTATATAAATAGGGGAAACGATCCTTCGGTACGGTCGACTTACGGTCCGTAGACTTCTAGCTATAACGCTATATCGGCACCCTAGGTTAGGAAGTGTGCCGTCGTATAGTATTAAGCGAATACCTAGACGGCGTTTAATATAGCGACGGGTATAGAGGGTCGTCCGTAGACTGCGATATTTATATAGCTAGTAGGGTCTAACCCTATACGTAGTAGGATACGACCAGTCGACGGAGAAGCTACGGTAGTAGGGCTCCTCTTTATACGTAGTAGCAGACGGCTAGTCGACGAGATAGTATAAGTAGTACCGGTAGTATTAGTAGTAGCAGCGACAGCTCTTATAGTAGCAGCGGCGGGATTTACGTCTACTAGGCGTAAGAGCGTGCGCTAGGCCTCGTACGATACGAACTATAGGTAAGCTAGGTAGAGATAGAGATAATAAGGGAAAGCATTATACGCTTCCTAGCCTCGATAGATTAGAGATGCTTCTAGTATGCTGCTTATAGTAGTAATAATAGCTACGCCTCGGCAGACTATCTAGGAGGTAAGGATGCCTCGTATAAAGAGGCCGTTAGCGTAATCCGTATAACTATTAGATTCGATAGGTATAGCGGTTACTTCTTATATAGTATACTATAAGAGCTATACTAGACCTTTATCTGTACGGCGACCGGGATAGTAAAGTTAAGAAAGGAGAAGAACTATACCTATAGTAAGGCTCTCTTTACGGCGGTAGCGGTCCTTATCGCTAAGGTGTATCGTACGAGCTATCGTCGTCTTAAGCTATATAAGGCCCTTAGGCTCGTATAGGGGCTCGACAGTACGTAGTAGGATGAGTGTATCGTCTAAAAGCTTAGAAGAAAGACACNGTAGCTTAGATAGGAGACGAATGTTCTATTTCGTACGACGATATCTTAGTACTAAGATGGATTTTCTAAAGAGATATAATAATAAGAAGGAAATGTCTCTATATAAGAATAAAGGGTTTAGTTTCAGCGTAGCAGTAAAGAGAGAAAGAGAGAGAGAGTAAGAGAAAGAGAGAGGTAAGTCTCGATTCTTAAGAAGAGAGGAGATAAGCCTACTGTTTCTCTCGATCTATATTCTTTATAGTTATATAGGGGTAGTATTAGAAGTGTTGCATTTATATAGGCGTTTTAACTTTTTCTTTATTTATCTATTCTACTAAGTCTTACACCTTAAAGCTAACGTTTATATAGGACAGATTTNCCGTATATATTATATATCTAACTAATAACCTCTTTAGCCCAGTCGGTTAACCTTTCTAATCTAAGTTAAAAAGATAAATTACGAGCTATATAAGAATTAAACCGTAAACCTTATTATATAAGTAACCCCTCCTCCCCTCTGTACGAAGCTCCTACTTATACACCTTAGTTATTATATCTAACTCTACCGCTCTAATCCGCCGCCTATACGACCCTACTACCGTCGTAGTCACTAGTCCATTCTAGAATAAGTTCGTTAAAGTCGTACGCGCCGCTAACCCTACCGATACCCCTAACGACGAGGACACTTCCGACCTAGTAGTCGTACGCCTTACCGCTAAAGGTAACTAAGCCCTCTCCGAGCTCTACTATACTACCGAGTAGAAGACAGTCTAGCGTTTCCCTTCGTACAAGTTCGTTATCTATAAGGATAGTATTACCGCCTCTTAAGTAAGTAATACCCTTTCCCCTATCCGTACGAATAAGCCCGAACGACTATAAACAGCCGCTAATAATGTCCTAGGTTAAGACCGGTCGTCCTTTATACGTTAACGCTATCCTAATCGCCTCCTACGGTCTATACTAGCGTACGCGCTATACTAAGAACTCCCGCTAGGTCTTCGCCGAGGACGTACGAGTCCCGGGCTACTAGAGTGGTACCTACGCCGGCTATAAGTAGCGTAACGGAGCTGTAAGCTACTCGTACGCTAATAAGGACGAGCCTAAGTATATTCCCTCTAGTATAGTTCCTACCCCCCGCCTTACTATCGAAGAATTAGAGGATTAGATAGCAGAAAATAGGGATAAAGTAGTGCGTACGACTAGAATTAAGGGAAAATCAAGCAGAATTAAGTAATTAAGTGTTCTTTCTATCTTTTATTTAGGGATAAAGTAGTGCGTACGACTAGAATTAAGGGAAAATTAAGCAGAATTAAGCAATCAAGTGTTCTTTTTATCTTTTGTTTATAGAGAAGTGTTCTTACCCCTCGTACGAATATATCTCTATACTTTTATATACCTTTTCTTAATATAAACGTAGCTTTTTACTCCTTATATAAGTACATCTAACTATAATCCGACGAAGGAAGTGACTTAATTCTATTAAAACCCCGCCCGGCGTCGCTCGTCTTAGCACGTAGACAGGACTTAATTCTATTAAAACTTAGCACTTAATTCCTTTAAACTTAACACACTCTAATCCGGCTAAAT